>NC_138771.1:136252046-136321205 GCF_965119305.1 Pelophylax lessonae
ATGTACCCAGCAGGCTCCAGGACAGAAGGAATGTGACAATGCTCTGCGTGAGCTGGAGGTCTGTTTTCTGATTTTAGACTTTGATATGCACCTAAAGACGTGGTATTTATGCAGTACCCCTATGTCATTGCTGAGTTACTATTATTAAATTTATTTAATTTAATTTATTTTTTTTTGGTTCAAATACATTTGATTATATATCGGATTTTACCCAGGACTTTTCACTTTGAACACAAATCATTTAAATCTCCTGTTGTCTCTTTTCAGTTGAAATCACATTATGTTGGAAGTATGTCATTAATCTTTGTGATCCAATTAAGTAGATTATGAACCAGGTTAGAGTGCTATTTAAATGTGAAAGTTACTCATTCAATTATGTGAAAATAGTAGTTCTTAACACCAATAGCATATACGCCATTACTGATAAAAGGTAAGTGGGACACACACTCTCTATAACATGCTATTGCCACATCCCTATTATGTACGAGAAAAAAAGGGGGGGAGGGGGGGAAAGAGAGAAAACCACACAGATAAGTCCCATATATTTGAGGGGGCGAGAGACCCCACTTATATGTGTGGTTTTCTCTCTTTCCCCCCCTTCCCCCCCCCCCTTTTTTTTCATATACGCCATTACTGTTGCAGTAAGATTCTGTCATGGATGGGGTTATACCTGCTTTGGCCGTTTATCTTCTTAGAATGTGTTGCTTGTTTTTTTTTTTCAGACCGTGAAGGGGATGCTTGAGAACCCCAATGAGCCAGTTAGTGACCTTTCATACTTTGACTGCATAGAGAGTGTAATGGAGAACTCCAAGGTAAGTTAACACATCTATTCCACTTGTATACCAGGCACATTCTGACATTTCTCTCATATATGAAAACAATTTTTTTTCTCTATCGTTCATTGACAGACGCATCTTCTTAACCATTGGGTGTTATGCTCCTCCCATCAGAAATAGGACACTAGGCAGGAAAAGCTTTCACCAGGCCTACGGGGGCTGTCCCTGCAGGCATAACCCCACACACTCTGCTACAGAACTTTTGGGGTGGGGGGCTGTCTTCGCTTCTTTCCTGAACCCTGGACTTCCTTGTTTCAGGACAAATGGGTTCACAAACTGATCCAATAAAGGTACAAGATCGAATTCCTGTCTCGACCTTTGGACGGGTTCTTCCCGTCCAGTCTGCACCTATCTCTCAGTATCTCTGATTGGCGGTACAAGACCTGCTGTAGCAAAGGGTGATTGTGCCGGTTCCCTCTCAGGAATGTTTTAAAGGGTTTTATTCAAACCTGTTAACTGTGCCCAGGAAGGAAGGCAAAGTGCGTTGAATCCTGGACCTCAAGGCTTTTAACCGCTTTCTCCATTCACACAGTAATGGCGTCCCTACACCAGGGAGACTTTTTGGCCTCCATAGCTATTAAGGATGCATATCTACACATCCCTATCTACGCTGGACACCAGCGTTTTCTCTGCTTCGCTATTGGAGAGGAGCATTATCAATTTGCGGCATTACCCTTTGGTCTCGCCTCTGCCCCCAGGGTCTTTACCAAGGTGCTGGCTCCAGTGTTGGTATTACTGCACCAAGGGGGGATTTCGGTACGGGGTACCTGGACAATCTCCTATTGAGGGAGGACTCTCACTCCTTTTGGATGACTCGACTGTCACTGTCCAAATTCTGCAAGAGTTTGGTTGGAATATCCCTTTCCAAAAATCTGCCCTGATACCTTCAATGAGACTGGGTTATCTGGGCATGACTCTGGACTCCGCTTTGGTGAGGGTCTTTCTTCCCCCAGACAAGTTGCAAAAATTGCTGGGGGCGATCCGGGTGTTAGCAAACAATCTGTCCTCTCTGCAGATTTGCATGCGAGCCTTGGGTCTGATGGTATCAACCTTTTGAAGCGGTCCTGTTTGCTCAGTTCCACACGAGACCCTTACAAAAGGAGATTTGCATTAAATGGAACAAGGATCCAAAATCCTTGGATATTTTGATTCAGTTAAATCGCAGCACCAAGTCTGCTTTTTTGTGGTGGCTTCACTCGTCAGCACTTCGCCAAGGTAAGTCCTTCCTGCCGTTGTATTGGACGGTAGTAACCATGGACGCCAGCCTGGCAGGCTGGGGAGGAGTGCTGGGAAAACTCTGCGCCCAGGGATCCTGGACGGTGGAAGAGTCCAAGCTGCTGATAAAAATCTTGGAGCTCAGAGCGATAAAGCTTTGCCTGAGTCATTGGACGGCTCGTCTGCAAGGTTGCTTGGTCCGCATTCAATCAGACAATGCCACGGATGTGGCATACATCAATCATCAAGGGGGCACCAAGAGTGTCTTGGCAGCCCGGGAGGTGGCCGAGATCCTGGAATGGGCAGAAAATTTTGTTCCAGCCCTTTCCGCCGTGCATATACCAGAAGTGGAGAACTGGCAGGCAGATTACATGAGTCGTCAGGTGTTGGATCAGGGGGAGTGGTCCCTGCACCCGGGGGTGTTTCACCTCCTGTGTGTCCGGTGGGGGACACCCGATGTTGACCTGTTTGCTTCTCGACTCAACAAGAAGGTTCATAGGTTTGTGGCCAGGTCAAGGGATCCTCTGGCCAACACCACAGACGCACTGGTGGCTCCTTGGGGTCAGTATCAGCTGACCTATGCGTTCCCTCCGCTGAAACTCCTGCCGAAGTCGATGGGCAGAATAGGGGTGGAAGGGATTCCAGTCATTCTAGTGGCCCCAGACTGGCCTCCCCTGTCTTGGTACGCCGACCTGGTAAGGTTGGTCGCTGATGCTTCTTGGAGGTTTCTTCTTGGGGAAGATCTGCTGTCTGAAGGACCGATCTTCCATCCTGCTTTACAGTAGCTGGCTTTAACGGTGTGGCTGTTGAAAGCCAGTTATTGAAAGATAGAGGTCTTTCTGACTCTGTGATTCCTACATTTGTTGAAGGCTACTTCCAGGAAGATTTATCGTCATACGTGGAAATCGTACATTTCATGGTGTGAATCATTGAAATTGCACCCTCGCTTGTTTTCGGTAGCTGGGGTTTTGACTTTTCTGCAAAAAGGGGTTGAACAGCGTTTGGCTTTGGGCACTATCAAAGGCCAAGTGTTGGCTTCGACTGTGTTTTTCTAAAGTCCTTTAGCTATGCATTCCCTGATTCTCACTTTTATTCAGGGGGTACGTCATATGGCGCCACCGAGGCGATCCCCGTTACCTCCGTGGGATCTGAATTTGGTATTGTCGGTTCTCCTCCTCCTTTTGAGAACATTAGCGAGATTCCTCTGCTTACATTATCTCAGAAGGTTGCCTTTTTGGTGTCTGTCACTTCTG
Organism: Pelophylax lessonae; assembly: GCF_965119305.1. NCBI lineage: Eukaryota > Metazoa > Chordata > Amphibia > Anura > Ranidae > Pelophylax > Pelophylax lessonae. The sequence goes on from NC_138771.1 coordinate 136,255,351, forward strand.
CTCGCAGGGTGTCTGAACTGGCAGCGTTGTCTTGCCGTTCAGCTTATCTGGTGGTCCACAGAGATAGCGGTACTTTGACCTAATCAGTTGTTTCTTCCTAAGGTGGTATCTGATTTCCATTTGAATGAAGGCATTGTGCTGCTTTCACTCTGTCCTAAGCCCAAGCATCCCAAGAAAATTGCTTTGCATTCGTTGCATGTGGTTCAGGCAATTAGAGTTTACCTGGCGGCCACTGAATCTTTCATGAAATCAGACTCTTTTTGTCCTTACTGAAGGATCTCAAAAAGGATTGGCTGTATCTGCTGCTTCCATATCCAGATGGATCAGCCAGACGGGGGTTTAGGCTTATTCACTGAAGGATCAGGTTCCTCCTTTCCCTGTAAAGGTGCATTCTACTAGAGCGGTGAGTGCCTCTTGTGCTTTTTTCCATCAGGCGTCAGTGATACAGTGATGCAAGTTTGCAAGGCGGGAACTTGGTCGTCAGTGCACACATTTACAAAATTCTACAATGTAGATGTGTTGGCATCTTCAAATGCATCTTTTGGCTGCAAGGTTTTGCATGCTGCTGTGTAAAAGAGAACTTTTTTTCTCTTTGAGGGTGTATGTTTTTTCTAGGTGAGCAGAATCCAAACGGGGAAGACCGCTCTAGGTGAGGCTGGAATCAGGTGCCGGTCGGATCCGCAATCCAGGATAGCTTCAAACAACAAAAGGAATGACCGCACTTCCGATAAGTTTCAAGAAAGGAGTGTCTTTATTCCACATCAATCGAATTGGCAAGTACAGATACACACTGTGAGTGCAGGACAATCGGTGGACGCGTTTCACGACTGGATGTGTCGCTTATTCATCACCATTGGTGATGAATAAGCGACACATCCAGTCATGAAACGCGTCCACCGATTGTCCTGCACTCAGTGTGTATCTGTACTTGCCAATTCGATTGATGTGGAATAAAGACACTCCTTTCTTGAAACTTATCGGAAGTGTTTTCTAGGTGAGCTCCAGTTGTTCCTGGTTGAGCTCCTTGTTACCTGGTTGGCTACGTTTGGCCTTTAGGGAATTACGTTATTTGCATTGTTTTTTCCCACCCCTCATGAAAATACTGCTTTGGGACATCCCAATGGCTAAGAAGATATGAAGCTGTGTCTGTCAATGAATGATAGAGAACTGGATTTTGGACTTAACATAAAATCCTTTTCCCTGATGTTCATTGACAGATGCAGCACTGGCCCCTTTAATTATGAGTTGAATGGAGTTGTTGTCTTCTAAACACTGCTAGCAACCAAAATAAGGGCTGTAACAGAGTGTGTGGGGTTATGCCTGCAGGGACAGCCCCCATAGGCATGGTCAAAGCTTTTCCTGCCTAGAGTCCTATTCCTAATGGGAGGAGCATAACTCAATGGCTAAGAACATATGAAGCTCCGTCTGTCAATGAACTTCAGAGAAAAGGATTTTACACTAAGTCAAAAATCCAGTTTTTGCTAGAAAACTACTTGGAACCCCCCAAACATTTTTTTGTGGCAGAGAACCTAGAGAATAAAATGGCGATCATTTTGGGGAAAAATAAACTTGAATTAATTAAAAAAAAGAAAAGCAAAGCACAATATATAGCCCAATTTTTTTTGTAAAATATGAAAGCTGACATTACTCCGAGTAAAATAGATACCCACCTTGTCATGCTTTAAAAATATGCTTCTGGAAGCAACATACTACGGTGCTTAAACATCTCCATAGGGGCCACTACAAATTTCTACACGTTACCAGCTTTTAGTTACAGAGGAGATCTAGTGCTAGAATTCTTGCTCTCGCTTTGACATTCGGGACGATATGGTTTGAACAGCGTTTGCATATGTGGGCGTGACCTACGTATGGTTTTACCACTGCGCACGAGCACTGGTGTGCTTTAGAAAAAAAATTTTTTATTTATTTTATTATATTTTCTTTCATTTTTACACTGTCCCTTAAAAAAAAAAAAAAATCTTGTTCATGTTATTCCTATCACAAGGAATGTAAGCATCCCGTGTGATAAAATAAGCACCGACAGGTCCTCTTTATGGAGAGATCTGGGGTCAATACAGTTGTGCTCATAAGTTCACATACCCCGGCAGAATTTATGATTTCTTGGCCACTTTTCAGAGAATATGAATGATAACACACAAACTCTTCTTTTACTCGTGGTTTACTCTTTAAATCATACTTTCAACAGAAACTACCCAAATGACCCTGATCAAAAGTTTACATACCCCAGTTCTTAATACTGTGTATTGCCCCCTTTAACATCAATGACAGCTTGAAGTATTTTGTGGTATTTGTGGATGAGGCTCTTTATTTACTCAGATGGGTAAAGCTGTTCATTTTTCCTGGCAAAAAGCCTCCATTTCCTCTAAATTCTTGGGCTGTCTTGCATGAACTGCACGTTTTGAGATCTTCCCAGAGTGGCCCAATGGTATTGAGGTCAGGAGACTGAGATGGCCACTCCAGAACCTTCACTTTATTCTGCTGTAGCCAATGACAGGTCGACTTGGCCTTGTGTTTAGGATCATTGTCATGTTTGAATGTCCAAGTATGTTCCATGCGCAGCTTCCGGGCTGATGAATGCATATTTTCCTCCAGTCTATTTTGATAACATACTGCATTCATCTTGCCATCAATTCTGACCAAATTTCCTGTGCCTTTGTAGCTCACACATCCCCAAAACATCAGCGATCCACCTCCGTGTTTCACAGTAGGAATGGTGTACCTTTCATCATACTCCTTTCCAAATGTAGTGTTTATGGTTGTGGCTAAAAAGCTCAATTTTGATCTCATCACTCCAAATGACTTTGTGGCAGAAGGTTTGAGGGTTGTCTCTGTGCTGTTTGGCGTATTGTAAGTTGGATACTTTGTGGCATTTGCGTAGTAATGGCTTTCTTCTGGCGACTTGGTTTGGCGTTTCAATCGCGGTTTGGTTTCCACAGAACCCCCTAATTTTCCACTTCTTGATTAGAGTTTGAACACTGCGGATTGGCATTCTCAATTCCTTGGATATCTTTTTAAATCCCTTTCCTCTTTTATACAGTACAACTACCTTTTCCTGCAGATCCTTTTGACAATTCTTTTGGTTTCCCCATGACTCAGAATCCAGAAAGTCAGTGCAGCACTGGATGAAAGATGCAAGGGTCTGTCAGGAGTCCAGAGACTCATTGACCTTTTAAATACACACACACTAATTACAAGCAAACAGATCACAGGTGAGCATGGTTACCTTTTAATAACCATTCAAACCCCTTTGTGTGCATGTTATCAGGCCAAAATCACCAGGGTGTGTAAACTTTTGATCAGGGTATTTTCTGTTGTCATTATGATTTAAAAAGAGTAAACACAGTTGATTGATAATAAATGGCTTCAGCCAAACACTAACCATGAGTGAAAGAAAAGTTTTAGTGTTATCATTCATATTTTCTAAAAAAATGGCCAAGAAATCATAAATTCTGCCAGTGTATGTAAACTTATGAGCACAGCTGTAAGACCCCACATCTCTCCACTACAATGTAAAGCATTAGATTAACTACCTCTTGACCGGAAGATTTTCCCCCTTAATGACCAGGACATTTTTTGCGATTCGGCACTGCGTTACTTCAACTGACAATTGCCCGGTCGTGTGACGCTGTACCCAAATAAAATTGATGTCCTTTTTTCCCACAAATAGAGATTTCTTTTGATGGTATTTGATCACCTCTGCAATCTTTATTTTTTGCGATATAAACAAAAATAAAGGGACAAATCTGCAAAAAAAATAAAATAAAAATATTGTTCTGCTATAGATCATTCCCAATAAAAAAAAAAAATAAATAAATAAAAATAAAATTTTTGTCATCATTTTAGGCCAGTTTGTATTCTGCTGCATATTTTTGTTAAAAAAAATCCCAATAAGCGCATTTCATTGGTTTGCGTGAAAGTTATCGCGTCTACAAACTAGGGGAAAGATTTGTCATTTTTATATATTTTTTACTAGTAATGGTGGCGATCAGCGATTTTTAGCGAGACTGCGACATTGCGGCGGACAGATTGGACACCTAACTGACATTTTTGACACTGGGGGACCAGTGACATTACTACAGTAATCGGTGCTAAAAATATGCACTGATACTGTACTAATGACACTGGCAGGGAACGGGTTAACACCAGGGGCGATCGGGGGGGGGGGGGTGCTATTTTAACTGTGCTTATTGAACAAACACAGGGATCTGTGTTCCTCAATAGGAGGATCACAGGCTCTCTGTGTTCATTGGTGACAGAACAACGATCTGCTGTGTTTATAACAGCAGACCGCCGTTCTGTCTCCACGGGGAGCGATCGCAGGTGGTCCGCGGCAATCGCAGCCGCCGGGCCCGCAGTTTTGTTTTCCCGCTGGATAATGGTCGCTCACACTTCACGATCCTTCCTGCGAAGTGCCCTATGGGTACGGCGATTCGCGGGAACCTGCGGACCTGAGGCCGTATATCTGCAGCTGCTGGTCGGCAAATGGTTAAAAAAACCTTGATCTAATGCTTTAAAAAAAAAAATGGCCTTCATTACATTGGGCCAGAACCAGAAATGACTTCATGACATTGCTTCTGTCCTCCTACACTAAAGAGATGAGCGGAGGCCATCTTTCCTCCGGTCATCTCTGTTACTAGCTGCCGCAACTACCGGATCGGTTCTTGGGGCTACCGATTTATCCAGGTAAACCCGTGAACTAACGGGAAGCGGTGGGGGGGTTGTGGCGACTCCAACCACTTTCAAAAGTGATTCAGCGGTGAATCCACCGCTCAGACCACTTTTATCAGTTAGAGAATCACTGGCTGAAAAAAAACAATACCGGGGTTATGGCATATTGCTGCAGCCATAACCCTGGTATTTCACTTCCGAACGAGGACGTCTTTGGTCTATGGCCTGGTCAGCAAGTGGTTAAATTAGAGATCACATACAGTCTGTACCAGAGATCACATACAGTATTTACCAGAGTCCAACAATAAAGTATGAACCTTGTTCTATTATCTTTTAACAGGTTCTTGGAGAATCAATGGCAGGAATATCTCAGAATGCCAAAACCGGAGACTTGCCATCATTTGGGGAGTGTGTGAGTGTAGCATCCAAGGCTCTGTGTGGTCTTACAGAAGCTGCTGCCCAGGTGAGATTCTGAGTCCTTGTCATATGTTAAGCATGGCTTGATTTGTATTGATTTTGCAGGCATATATGTGAAGTACAGCTGTACTTTTAGTACTTAGCTGTCTCAGGTCCTCCGATGTTCACTGTACATTTAGCTTTTACAGCCAAACCTCTTCTTCACAATTCTGAGCCAGGCTCTGCTCCCTGTACATATACATGCCACAATCTCCATTTATTTCTGAGACTGTAAAGCGTGCTGGGAGAGAGTGTCTAACTCTGAAAAGAGAGCTGCATTAATAGTACACTGTCCTTTAAAATTGTATTTACATTGTTGTAAAGAGGTCTAAAACCCAAAACCAAATATTTAAAATATTTCAGCTTCCCTATCATTTGATGTGGTGGCTAAATCAATTTTATTTTCTCTGACTATTTTCTCTCTGTTTTCCCCTGGTGATCTGGCCAGTAGCATACCCACCTGTATTAGAGTGCCCCACTCTTGATGAATGAGCACAGGGGGCACCTTTAGACAGCAGCATGTTTCAGTCTGGGGAGAGGTGAGTGTTAGATGTACTAGAAGATTTAGATACACTAACAAATTGAAGCCAAACTGTAGCTCACACTTTAAAAACGGCAATTACAGTAAACTGTATAAAGGATTTTACATAAAAGCTGATCTCTGTAAAAGGGTTGTTAAAGGGTTTGTGTCATCTCTGTAACTGATACATTCTGCCGGGGAGCTTGTCCTTTTGAAAAACAGACTTACTGACCACATCACCAGATGAAAATAGCGAAGAGAGCCTAAAAAGAAAATGATTGCAGCCATTATATCTAAGAAATGGTAAGTTGCCATATGTTTTCTTTTAGGTTTAATACCGCTTTAAGATAGCCCTTTCATTAGAACGGGCTGCCTAATGCACGAAAACAGACCAAAGCTGACTGTCAGATTATACTGCCACCTACAGGAGAATTGGAAAACAAACAAAACATTGTGGCCAGCCTATTCTAACCCATCCCTCCTAGGCAGATGGATGGTCTTTCTCTGCTCTGCAGAGAAACCTCTAACCCATATTTGCTAGCTACCTTTTTATTTTTTTCTCCAAACAACAAGATTCTTGCTACATCACTGCTGAGATGGTCTCTCTGCACAGCTGTGCAGGTCAGCTTTTCCTAAACTTGACTTTGGAGTACAGTATCCAGACCCCAAATTACTGGATTTTAAGGGGGTTTCTGGGAAGATCACTTTTGTGCACTGTGCTCTGCATTGTGGTAAATGGAGGGGAAAAAACAATGCGCTACCTAAGATAAGTGATAAAATAAGATAGTATAAGTGTGTAGAAACGAATACCACAGATGGAAAAGCAGCCAATTCTAATCGGTGTCTCCACCGTAAAACATGATATGAAAAAAAGAAGAAAAATCGGCGCAGATTCATGGTACAGATGGATAAATGATGAATATTTGAGTGGAAAAAAAAGGATAGTCCAATCCAATGTGACAAATAGTATAAGAAAAAAATGTGCCCTCACTTAATCAATAAAATGATAGAGGTGTAGGTTACAGATGGATAAAATGCACAAAATTGTGCCAAATAGGTACAGATGGATAATGTATAAAGGTAAATCCAAATCCTATTGTGCTGGAAAGGTATCAATAAAGATACAAGTGTAAGGTATAGATGGATAAGTGCAAAAAGAGATATCAAAGAATACGGTACAATACGGTACAGATGTATAAATGCACAAAAGATCAAATAATCTTCTACTAAAAGTAGTAATATAAAATATAAATGACTGGTGAAGTGAAAACATCCAAAGTCCAAAAGTGCAAAAAGTGAAGGTAATTATGATAACAGTGCAATCAGCAAATGCTGACGTGGAAATAATCACAAACAACGATTGAATAGATGAAATCAGAAAATATATAGCATTGAACAAAAATAGTCCATAAAAGTGAATAATGTGGACGGTGATGACTCCAAATAAATAGGTGACTTGTACAGGTGAATACAATGTATGACAAGTGCACTTGCACTTAACCACTTTGGTATTCTTATGTGCACAACTATATAGATTAATTTCATCTGGACTTGATTGGATGTTTTCACTTCACCAGTCAATTATATTTTATATTGCTACTTTTAGTAGAAGATTATTTGATGTTTTGTGCATTTATCCATCTTTACCGTATTCTTTAATATCTCTTTTTGCACTTATCCATCTGTACCTTACACTTGTATCTTTGATACCTTTCCAGCACAATAGGATTTGAATTTACCGTTATACATTATCCATCTGTACCTATTTGGCACAATTTTGTGCATTTTTTCCATCTGTACCTTACACCTCTATCATTTTATTGATTTAGAGGACACATTTTTTTCTTATACGATTTGTCACATTGGATTGGATTATCCTTTTTTTTTTTTTTTTTTTTTCACTCACATATTCATAATTTATCCATCTGTACCAGGAATCTGCGCCAGTTTGTCTTCTTTTTTTCACATCTGCATTGTGGTGCTTTCCAGATCTACGATTACTGTAAAAGCTGTGGAGTGCTTTCCCAGTACAGCCATGATATACAGCCCCAGATATGGCCTTGTCAATTTGTGAGTGGGCTGAGCCCTTGAAGCTACAGTTGTGTTCAAAATAAAAGCAGTATGTTTATAAAAGTGAGTAAAGCTCAAAATCCTTTTAATAGCTTTTATTTCCATACACAAAAAAATGCATTGGTAACACTGCATAGTCTATTCCAAATCTAAACATGAAGAAAATGTTTTCAAATTTGTTATTACTTTACAGAATGTGAAGAAAAGAGAATATTAGGCTTTTCCAAAAAAATTGCAGTGTCTGCATTTTTCTTTACAAACTCAAACATTTAGTGCCAGTTCACACTAGTATGACGCCAGACATCGCATGTGATTCGCACTGCATTGCTGTGCAGACCACATGCGATGTCTGTGCGATGCAGTTTCAGCCATACAAAATGTGTGGCTGAAATTGCATCGTATTTGCACCAAAATGGTGCAGGACCCTTTTTCTCTATTGTTCATTGACAGACGCAGCCCTCTGGTGCATATCAGTAGGGTTATACTGCCCCCTACAGGAGTAGGACACTAGGCAGAAAAAAAGTTCTGGCTACGCCTATATGCAGTCCCTGGGGGGTATACCCTCTCTCTTCCTGCATAAGATGTCACGTCTACTTAGTCTTTTCGGAAGTCAGACCCGCTCTTTGTGCTCACAGAGGGCCCGAAGAAAGGGCTGCCTGCGTCTGCTGCGACTATTTCCAGATGGATCAGACAGACAGTGGTGTAGGCTTATTCCATTAGGGTCAGGTTCCACCGTTCCCTGTCAAGGCTCATTCTATTAGGGTGCTTAGTGCTTCCTTGGCCTTTCGCTATCAGGCATCTGTGCTGCAGGTTTGCAAGGCGACGACCTGGTCGCCTGTTCACACCTTTACCAAGTTTTATAAGGTGGATGTGCTGGCATCTGCGGATGCTTCCTTTGGCCGCAATGTTTTGCAGGCTGCTGTTAAGGGGGCCCCTTGGCCTTCCTTGAGGGTTTTCCTATTTGGTTTTCAGGTGGACCTCATCTTGTTGTTCTGATGAGTCCTGTGTGGCCTGGTTGGCTATGTTTGGCCTTGGGGACTGTTTTTTGTTCTGCTATTCCCACCCCTCATTAGGGTACTGCTTTGGGACGTCCCTACTGATAGGCATCAGAGGACTACGTCCGTCAATGAACCATAGAGAGAACTGAATTTTTGACTTAACATAAAATCCTTTTCTCTTAGGTTCATTGACGGACGCAGTACCCGCCCCTCTGTTTTTTGAGTGGGTTGGTGTTGTTTTCTCTGACATTGCTTTGATACAAAACTGACATCCTATGCAGGGAGAGAGAGGGTATACCCCCAGGGACCCAGGGCGTAGCCAGAACTTTTTTTCTGCCTAGTGTCCTACTCCTGTAGGGGGCAGTATAACCCTACTGATATGCATCAGAGGACTGCGTCAGTTTCTGTACTGCTTTATATATTTTCCCCTCTTCAATCAACTTTTTAATCTAAGTATGCTGTTATTCTGAACATCTGAACAGTGTCTGAAAAGACCCATTTTACTAATTTTCCAAGAGAAATGCGCTATACCAATCATGTACATTTTCTGCCCTCCTCCTTAAATAAGGGCCACCTGTGTGACCCCTGTTTTTTTTTTTTCCTCTTCCCTTTTTACGGAGAGATGTTATTGTAAAGAAAAACAGTAAATGGCACAATCAGTAAAAAAAAGGTATTGCGCAGCAAAGCATCAAACAAGAAAACTTGTACAACATATCCAAATCAGTCTAGAAGAGACTGGTATTACAGGATTATCCCTCAACATATAAGATTACTATAAAAGAGTCCATAGATATACAATTTCCAATTGGAATCCCCAGAACCGTCACATAGAAGCTATATTGACAACTCTGATTTTCTCCAAGTATGTGGCTGAGAGGAAGACTAGATAGAGGGTCATCGCGGTCATGGTAATGGAGGAGCTTAAAAATTAAGGTGCGGGGTGGAGCTCCCTGAGGGCCTCCAAATGCCAGCATGCAGTGAGCCTGTTGAACGGAAACAAACTGTGTAAACATTGCCCGGGGCAGCAAGGTGTTAAATCAGCAAATGCTAAAGGATCTGTGCCTTCCGCCCCTTCAGGTAGGCCTATGATCCGCAAATTATTACAGCGGTTACGGTTTTCTGCATCCTCTGCCCTTGATTCCAAGTGATTAACCTTGATCTTTAAAGTCTGGAGATCAGCATGGTGAATAGCCTCCACGTCCGACACTGTCCTCTCTACCTCCGACACCAACTCACGGAAGTGATCTAAGTCTCGGCGGATTTGACCTATGTCCGCTTGGACATGATCTATTTTTGAAGTGAAAGCTGTCTGGCAATCTGAGATAGCTTGCATTAGGGTGTCGAAGTTAGCAGCCACCTCCGGAGCTGTGGCAGGGGCCTCCGGTTGAGTTACCATGTCTCTGGGTGGAAGGCCGGAAGCCTGTGGCGTGGCAGAGTTACTCAGATTCTCCATTACGGCATGCCGGTCCGACACTTCTGCTTCTGGTCATCACCCGGGTTGTTTGCAGGGGGTCAGGATGATAAGAAACCCAGAGTAGCGTGTGTCCTACACCAGGATAGAATAAAGGGTCAGGGACAGAATCTGGAGCTCTCTTAAAACACATACGCTCCCAGCGCCATCTTACATCTGTTTTTTTACAGACTAAATTACCTCAATAATTGAACTCCATACTGCTGCTATTTTCAACACACCGCTTTCAACACACCCCTTTTAATTAATGATTAAATTACACAGAATTAGCATGTCATGACTGTTGGGTCTGCTGCTTTTCTATTACCTTACTATACCTAGTAAATTATTTGCCATGTAAAAATATAATTTATACCAAAATCAGTGATTGATCTGGCTAGTGATGTTGGACTGCTATTATTTTGAACACAATGGTACCTTGTTATTAAGACTGCAGGGATTAAAAAAAAAAAAAAAAAATTCCACCTCAGAGGTTATTAACACTCATTCAGCGCTGTCATCTACTAGGTGAAGTGTCATGCATGCTTCATGCACTTTCCTGCCAATCAGGGTTGAGTAAGCACTTTCCCATTTCAGCTCCTTACTGGAAGTGGCATGTGAAACTCAGGTGGTCTCTGCTGCCCCTACATTGACTTAGTTATCATTGGTTTCCCGATCCTCTCCTGCATTGGGAACAGTCCCTCTCTCCTGAGTTTCTCCAACTTACGATTCACGAACGACTCTGGTGCTGCCTACATTATGCCCCCTTAGGTGACTCTGCTTGTGTCTATGCAAGTTTCTGCATCTTCCCTGGCTTTGTCAGGTGTGGCCCCCTCCTCTGCTGTTTTCCTTGATGAGTTTGTTGCAGTCATACTATATTTTATGGGCTCATAAATTTTCTTCCATGTCTTCCTGCTGCAGAGTCATCTGATCTGCTCATGGTATTAGCGGCCTCTGAGCCTTCAGACGCTGAGATTCTCTGATGCTCAAGTCCCTACAGACTCAACAAGTCTCAACGGACTACTGCTCACCTGAGGAGTTGCAGGCTATAACCTTAGAGACCATCTTGGCTCTTATTAAAACCTTGTACACCTCCTTAATGCTTAAGGATCAGTCTGTAGCTTTTCACAGTGCTGTCCTAAACCTTGGCTCCTTTTAGGTCCTCAAGACCGCCAAGACTAAAAGAACCTCGACATTTTATTTACCCCTCCCAAATGTTTATCGGCCTTGTACCCCTTTGAGAAGGACTTGTTTAAAACGTTGACTGCCCCCTTTGTGGGTCTGGTGGTATCCCATCTTAACAAATCGATAACCATCCCTGTGGTGGATACACCTGCTTTTACACACCCTATTTACAACCAATTAGAGGCCCTTTCTAAAACTTTGTTCTCTCTGGCAGGCTCTGCTGCAATGTGTCTTGCCCATTACCTTAGTCTGTGAAACTCTAGCTCACCAGGCAAAGGCCATCAGAAGAAACCTAAGCACTCTGGTTGATTCCCTAATTTATAGAGTATTTGTAGCTCGTGCCGCAACCTTGAACTACTGTCAATGGGTTCTTAGAGGTCCCCCATCTCATGTTCTGTCCCCTGTCCGTAAACATGAGGTGGACTCTATGGCTAAGTATTCAGCTTATTAGGCTGTGCTTGCATGCCCTTGGAAGAACACTGTCTCTTTGGAGCTGCCCCAGACACCCACACTCATCAGAGTATGCATATTCTCCTGCAGAAGACTCTTGGAAATCAGTCTGGGAAGACTTGCTTAACCACGAAAACCAAGAAGGGTTCCTTTTGTTACTCCTTGGTCTCCGCCTCCTAAACCAAGTAAAAGCCTAACTTCCAAGTCCCCCAAACACTCGGATAAATCTTCTTCTGCATGAGGGGTGCACCCACTTTCTAAAGTGAGGGCCATCTGTCAGCCTTTGCAAACATTTGAACAATCATCATCTCTGCTTTGGTGCAGGAGGTGGTTTCAAGGGGCTATAAACTAGAAATCTGCTCCTAGCCCCCCTCCTGGTTCATTACTTTCCACCTAACCGTGTCACCCCAGAGATTAGCAGATCTTGATGAAGGCCTAGCAAGTCTTCTGTATCAGGACATCATTGCCCCAGTCTCTATGGCAGAACAGTTTCAGGGGTTGTACCCCTACTTGTTCTGTTCCCAAGCCAAAATAGGTCATTTGTTTTATTTTGCATCTCAAGGCACTAAATATCTTTATTTGGATACAAAATTTCACATTGAATCCAAGAGGTCTGTCATCATCTTCTTCATCAGGAAGACTTTGTGGTCTCTTATGGACATCAAGAACGTGTACTTGCATGTCTCCATTTTTACAGCACATTAGCAATTCCCTTTATTGTGGGTCCCCTGCAATTTAGCTTATCTTCTGCACTTCATATATACAATAAATTGTTGACTTCTGTGGTGTTCTTACTGCACACTTGGGGAATTCCCATTGTGAGATGTTTGGCAGTCTCCTATTGAAGAAACATTTGGCACAGGTTCTGGGGGGAAACATATGCCCCTGACTTTGCAGAGGTTCTGCTAGGTCCTGAGCCATTTGAAGTCCACTCTGGAACTGACTCGTTGTTTGCAATAACTTATCCTAGACACAGCTCAAGCCAGTGGTTTTTCTTCCCTAGAAGCCTCAAACTCTCCACTGTCATTCTCGGACTCTCCAGCCCGGCCATCAAAAACCAAGTTGTCCCTGGCTTGGTGTCCCAGAAATCCATCCCTAGAGTCAGTAAAGTCCTTTCTGTCTTTTGGGAGATCCCCAGGATGGACAACAGCCTGTCTGCCTGGGGAGGGGTTCTGTACACCTTGTTGGTGCCAGGAATTTCGACATTAGAGGAATCTTGTCTCCCTGTAAACATTTTGGAAATTTGGGCGTTCCAGCTGTCACTGAAACACTGGACATCCTGACTGGAGGGTCACCTGATCTGGATTCAGTCGGACCAGAGAATACATCAACCATCAGGGAGGAACTAGAAGTATCTCTGCAACAAGAGAGGTGGAGCATATCCTGTTCTGGGCAGAACATCGTGTTCCAGCATTGTCCACTGTTTACAATCCCAGATGTGAACAATTGGCAGGCAGACTTCCCCAGTCGACAGTGCTTGGACACAGGAGAATGATCACTACACCTGGAGGTGTATCAGGACCTTTGCTATGGAATGGGGAGACACTAAATGTGATATTTCCGGCTTGCACTTTCAGCAACAAACTGGAAGTGTTTATTTCCAGGTAAAGAGATCCTCTATTTGAAGCAGGGGATGCTCTAGTCGTGCCATTGGATCAGTAAAGCCTAAGCTTTGCCCTTCTTCCATTGAAACGTCTAGAACTGAGATCAAGGGTATTCCAGTGATTCTCATTGTTCCGGACTAGCCTAGGCAGACGTGGTATTGCAACATGATCAGACTCCTAGTGAATACTATATGGGCTCTTCCAGATCGATTGGTTCTTCTGTTCCAAGGTCTGCTTCACCACCCTGCTCCACAGTCACTTTCTTTAGCAGCATGGCTGTTGAATCCGAGGCAACTAACTTTCATCCCAGGAAAGTCTTCATGGAATGAATCCTGGCCTTCTTGTAAGTGGGGCTGGACCAACATTTGCAATCTTGTTCCACAGCGCACTGCCTTCCCATTCCTTAATTAAGACCTTTGTACCGGTTATCCCCCATATGGCACTCCAGGTGTCCACCCCTGTAACTCCAGGGATCTAAACTTGGTTCTCTCTGCTCTTCAGAAACTTTTCTAAGTGATCAGGGATACTCCCCTTTCCACGTTCATAAAGATGCATTTCTGGTTGTCATTACTCCTAAAGGAGCAAGGTGGTGTTGAGCCTGAAGCTGCTTTCCTAAGGCAGTTTGACCTTTCACCTGAACCAGGACTTCATTCTTCCATTCCTCTGGCCAGTTTCAGTTCATCGGGAGGAAATCATCCTTCATTGTCTAGATATAGTGCTGATGAACCTCGCAACCACTGCATGGCATAGGAAGTGTCATTTTCAGTGGTTCCCATAACAGGGAACTTCTCGTTGGGTTAGACATACCATCATTCAATTTTATAAGTTTAACGGTCAGTTATTTTCCTGTCAAGGTGCATTGTACTAGATCCGTGGGCATTTCTTGGGCTTTTCAGCATCAAGCAAGTTTCTTCGATTTTCAAAGCTGCCACCTGGTTTCCGGTTTATATGTTCTGCAAGATCTACAAGGTCGTTGTTTAGGCCTCATCTGATGCTATGTTTGGGCGTAAAGCCCTTCAGATTGCTCATTGAGCTACAGGCAGTCCCCAGTACTGTTTTTACCTTGTTCTATTTTGAGTTCAATGTGAGACATCGGTCTCCGTTCTCTGCATTTACGATCATGCTCTTGGTACTGTTTTGACTCAAAACCGAGGCATGCTGGGAGTAATAGGGCTTTTACTGGGCTGGCCATACATTTTCTGTTTTCCAGTGTCCAGTCCTACTGTAGGTACTGTAAATACAAAATTCCCATTTTTTTTTTTCTAGCACAGCTTATCACTTTGCATGTGTGTTACCATTCCTAGTGTTGTGCTGCAGTACAAGTGCGTTGATGAGGTGCATTGGTTGCTATTTAAAATGAACAGCACCACAGCGCACAGGCACAAATAAAGCACATGTTCACGCAGTAAGGCAGTGCAATATCTCAGAAGTCTTAATGGCGTTTGTATTTCTTTCATCTGGAGGAGGGGCTTTCTCTGCTAAGCACACCCTTCTGCTTGCATGCCTGAGCGAAGGACAGATATTTTCCAGGTAGTAAAATGCTACATGAATCATCTGCTCTTACTCAAGTTTGCCCCAACCAGAAATTCTCAGGTAGTTTTTCAAAGTGATTTATCAGCAAAATAAAGCAGTGAGACATGGGTGGATGGGTGAGTGTGTGTTCAATATTAAAAATTAGAGTTTTCGGTTTGTGAGGCTCAGATGCATTTTAGTTCTGCTTTAATAACCATAGGATTTTGTGACTTAGGAACCAGAAATTAACTTGCTGTATGTCATCCTGTAGGCAGCCTACCTGGTGGGTATTTCTGACCCCAATAGCCAGGCTGGTCAGCAGGGACTTGTTGATCCTATTCAATTTGCCAGAGCCAATCAAGCCATCCAAATGGCATGCCAGAACCTAGTGGATCCTGCCAGCAGTCCTTCTCAGGTAAGTGTAATTTCGCCATTTATAGATGCAGAAAAGGTTTCTTTTTTTTTTCTCCTTTTTTATTGAAGAAATCAGTTTAAGTTCTTGCAGCTTTCTTTGTTTAAAAGTAGACCCCTTTTTTTAAATTCGCTAATGTATAATGAGCAATGTGCGGTAACCCATAACAACCATTCAAAAATTATATTTTAGTGATGTTGGTAAACTAAAAACGGATTGGTTGCTACCGGTTTTTTTTTTTTTGTTTTGTTAAGTAGGCCTGTTTTTTTTACAATTTTGTATTCTGACTTTTAAATCTATGGCTTTTTCAGACAAAACACATGTCTACCTTCGTTTGGTGTTTGTATGTATTAGCCTTGGATGTGAATTTGCATGTATAGTTTGCAAGAAATGTTTGTAAATGCAACATAGGATGTTGAGGTCTTGTTTGTTGCTGGCTCTGTCTATATTTGTCTGCTTGTTCTGTAGGTTCTGTCAGCTGCCACAATAGTTGCCAAACACACATCCGCGCTGTGCAATGCCTGCCGCATTGCATCTTCCAAAACAGCCAATCCAGTGGCTAAAAGGCACTTTGTCCAGTCAGCCAAAGAGGTGGCGAACAGTACTGCCAACTTAGTGAAAACCATCAAGGTAATTCCATGATTTTTGTTTAATTACACTTATATGCTTCTTTTAGGACTGTTAAACTGAAGTTCAGCAATTCATAAAGTATGCCTCGATTTGTTTTATTTTAATATAGTGTATTTATGAATTTCTGCTAAGAACAGGGCTTATAAAAATTCTAATCAGAAATTAGTGAATTAATGAAATGATTTATATGCTTAGCATACGTCGGTGCTAAAACTATTATAGGAAATCTGTAGGGAAAGAACATTGCTGGCTGCCCAATGGTGACCTCTTAAAATACCATTTAACCTGGCTGTCATGCAGATCCAATGGCTTCTGTACTCTTTGAACAACTGACCTTGAACATGTATGCAGATAAGCCGTTTTGAGTTCACTCTCGTCTCCAATCTGAATGCATGTTTCAAGTTTGTGCATCAGTCAGGCAACAGGGATTCTTAGGTGAGCAGTGCCAGCCCTCCTATATCTCTCACTACATGTTTTGTCTTGTAACATTTTATCATCTCTCTTGCTCATAGTGCTTAGTGTATGAAAAATGTAATTATTTGGTCCCTTTTAGTCTCTTAAGTGTGCAATTTAAAGCATTTAGTTATACCGGTTTTAAAAGAGCAAAAAGTACCTGTTGATCAGAAATTCAGAAATATCTGGTGAGTCTGCCTGTGTTAGCTCATACTATTTTGCCTTCCCGGTTCTTATTTTGGAGTACAGAATGATTAGCCTTTATGTTGTAGCTTTCTGAGAGTGGAAGTAATTAAGTCGTTTTTAACAAAGAACTCCAGGCAGGGCTGACAACACTCTGCAAGGAAATTAAGAGTTGAGTGCATTTCTGGCAGATCGAGTATCTTTCTGCATTTGCAGGGTCTTTAAATGGTTAAAATATAGGGAATATGCATGGATTGCAGAGTGGTACTGCATAGGGGTTTTGTTTTGCTTTTCTTTTTTGGGGGGGGGGGGGGGTTTGGCCTTCTTGGTTTGTCTTAACACATGCTATAAGCTTTGTTCTCTAATATTTTCGGTGGATTACTCTTGTTCTTGTCTCGCTATGTTCTTATGCTGCTTTGTCTGTGAAATTGCCATTCACTGATTTATTTTGCCATTCCCTTTCCTTCTGTAACTGTCTTTTATCCTGGTGTTGAAAAAAAAAAAAAAATATGTAAAGACCACCTGGAACTGATATTTCAGCATTGGTAGGCACTTTGTTTGATACAATCTCTAGAGAATCTTTCCAACTGGAATCTCAAATTTAACTACCACCTTGCATATGCTTATCCATCTTGCAGAACAGTTCCCTAATGTAAAATAATGGAAGAACCTTTAGCTGGTGTAAGACCTACACTATATTGCCAAAAGTATTGCTACACCTGCCTTTACATGCAAATTAAATGTAATTGCTTCCCAGTCTTAGTCTGTAGGGTCCATAATAAAGTTGGCCCACTCTTTGCAGCTTTAACAGCTTCAACTTATCTGGGAAGGCTGTTCACAAGGTTTAAGAGTGTGTCTAAGGGAATGTTTGTCAGCCATGATGTTGAAAGGGAAGGCCTGGCTTGCAGTCTCCACTCTAATTCATCCCAAAGGTGTTCTATCGGGTTGAGGTCAGACCAGTCAACTCCTTCACCCCTAACTCGCTCATCCATGTCTTTTATGGATCTTGCTTTGTGCACTGGTGCACAATCATGTTGGAACAGGAAAGGACCATCCTCAAACTGTTCCCGCAAAGTTGGGAGCATGAAATGGTCCAAAATGTCTTGGTATGCTAATGACTTAAGAGTTCCCTTTACTGGAACTAAGGGGCAAAGCCCATTCCCTGAAAAACAACCCCACACCATAATCACCCCTCCACCAAATGATTCGGACCAGTGCACAAAGCAGATATGTAAAGACATTGATGAGCAAGTTTGGGGGGGGAGGAACTTGAAGCACTAGAATGCATGTGCAGAAGGAGGGCAGAAGAGGTAGTAAGAGAGAAAGTAGAGAAAGGGAAAGGAGAGTACTTCACAGACTCGTAAACACCGTATAGGCGGCCTGAACAAATCAAGAGAACCATGGGGAATGCGTAGGAGAACCACGGTTCCCAAACTTTTAGGACTTTAGAATGTGAGTCTTAAAAAATACTGGACCTTTGCTTATCAAGCATTCGAGCGGTAATCTGCACCTTCACCCCTTGGGGTCTTCCAGACTTGGGCTATAGTCCATTTAGCTGAGCTAAAGAGATAGGCATCCAACTTTTGTTGGTAAGCATATAGGCCAGGTATAGGACAATGCAGAAAGGCCAACTTGGCATCAGTGTCTGGAGTAGGCCGAACACCCTAGACCAGAACCCCACCAACCTTGGACAGGACCACCAAGTGTGCATTCATTTTGATAGAGGATTCATGTGTAATACGGCAGAGGGGCACATTTTGATTGCATTTTACTGTGAAAGAGGAATCTTGTTTGTTGTTGGAATCTCTCTACTGATGGGTAAATCTTGTTCACCTATCATTAAAAAAAAAAACATCTTTGAATTTCCCCTTTTAAAATGCTATATGAATAGGGCAAATCCTCTTTAAAAAGGGTAAACAAGATTCACCCGCCACATTTAAACAAGATTCATCCATCTATTTGGAAATTAATGCCATGAAATACAAAAAGGTTATTCGGGTTCAGTGCTTTATCCTGGATGCTGCCATCATCCCTCTATGAAATGTAGAACAAAGGAGGTTCCCCTAGAGGTGGGATTTTTGAGGCAGAAACCAGGACTTGAGTCATTCAAAAATTGCTTTTATTACAATGAATAGTAGACATAACATGTTGTGATAATGACAGAACCACATGGAACAGTGTAAAAAAGAGAAAAGACATGGTCATAAATACGTCTTGGCAGAGGAAGGTTGTCTGAGATGGCTGGAGAGGACCAGACGCGTTTCGGTTTTGCCTTTTTCAATTGTCCAGTAATGAGAGCCAAATCTCAGACTAGATGAGCTGTTCTCTGTAGATAGATTATGACTGACCATGTGGAGAATTAAAATCCTATCAGGAGTGTGGGCACATTAGTGCCAGGAGGCCGCCATTTCAACTCTCCTTGTTTGTAGTTGTCTAGTGCGTTAGATTTGTTGGAGGAATCACCCCAAAAGCTTAAGTTTGCTGAGTAAGAGACAAAAAGAACAGTTGGGGGAACAAAAGAGGAACCCCCGCAAAGGAGTGGTCCCACAGTTCTCCGGTCCCCGATCACCACAAGGATCCCATATAAAGGAAGGTCCGTAATGTGGGGTATCGTGGTAATAGAAGAAGTAATACTTGTCTTCTCATGGTTTTGATGATGTGTTGCTCATAATGGTGGTCCCCAGAGTGGGGGCCCTTGTTCCTGGTGATCTCCGGTATACAGGTAATGGCGGTAAAAAATAATTAATAAATAAATAATTAATAAACCATGATCATAAAGTGCATAACCATGATCATAAAGTGCATAATTCATATTTAATTTCCATGAAGTGTCCCTAAAAGTTTGTGCAAAAATATATAAAACATGATGATAAAACAAACAGACTCTGTGCAGAGAAGCACCACAAATCCCAGCATGCATGAAAAGGATGATCTTCCCCAATCCTGAAGTGATATCACTGGCACTAAACAAAAGGAGAATGGCCGCTTGTGGATGAGATTACAAGTTCTGCTGAAACAGAAGCAAAAACTCCTCAGGGACTTGTGAAATGTCATGCTTACACAATAATTGGCTTGGATGTGCGTTGTAGGCTTTTCCATTAATTTGGAGGCCACCTGGTTCTGGTAAGTTTTTTTGTGTCGGTGATTGCACTTAAGATCATCCTTTTCACGCATGCTGGGATTTGTGGTGCTTCTCTGCAGGGAGACTGTTCGTTTTATCATCACGTTTTATATATTTTTGTTCGTTTTTTATTGCGCCTAGGTTTTATTTGTTTTTTAGATTGTACTGGGTTATATTGCCTCCTCCAGGAGTAAGACTAGGAAGAATAAAAACACCTGGCTACACCCACAGGCTGTCTTTAGCTTGGTATATAACCCCCCCTCTCTGCTCTAGGTAATAAATGTTAATCTGTCCAGTCAGAAATAAAGACCTAGGCTCCCAGTTGGGATCTCTGGTCCTAGCATTTTATTTCTCCTTCCTTACATCTTTTTTGTTTTTTTCTCTTGGGAGATCTACAATGAACTGCTGGGCCTGGGTGACGGGCTGGATAATCTAGATCCAGTGGTCCCCCCAGCCCAGCCAGCAGCTACGTGCTAGGTCAGCCGCGACATAGCCTCCCAGGTAGAGGCTGGCCCACAAGGTAAACATCTCGCAGGGTCGCATACGACCGGGCATGGGTCTGAGTCGCAGCGGTCACTTGGCCGACAGCTCCCCTACTTCAGTGGTGAGGAATCTGTCTGGAGCATTACCCGCACCATGGAAGGGTAAGTACAGAGCCCCCCCCCCCCTGCTCCCCTTTTGGCCTTTTTTTTATTGGGGTGGACGCGGGTAACCTCCAGGGACGGTCGAACCTGCCTGCAGGTTCCCTCCTACTATCCTTAAAAATCCCTCATTGAGCTGGGCTTCCCCCACTCCCTTTCCCCAGTCTGGACCTGGAGTCTGGTGGGGGTCCAAGGGCAGAGATTGCCGCGGAGACCCCTGGGGTCTCCCCCGCTCTCCCCACTCTGTAAGGGTTCTGGGATAGTGTGTGTCCTGCCCTGGAAGTCTGGAGGGGTCCCAGTGTAGGAGACCCCTAGGTGCATGCCCTACTGTTTGCAGTGTGGATATGATGCAGGGGGGTTCCAGTGCAAAGTGTGTAGCGGAGTCTCCCCCCTAACATGTGTCCTACCTTCGGGGGGAGGGGGGGAGTCCTCTTGCAGAGGGTGCAGCATTGCAGAGAGCACAGGGAAAATCCTGGCAGCATGTTTCAACATTTGTTGCTGATAATGGCCATTTTCCCTTAGTCTGGCTGGTCTCCGGTTGGTGGCCATGTTTGTGTAGCCCGATGTCATGGGGGCCATTTTCCCTTAGTCCAGGAGAAGCTGGAGACGACAGAAGCCTCATGGGGGATGCAGAAGCTCCTCCTCTTCCTCATCAGTTTCCTCTTCCTGTGCCCGGTACATATGAACAGGGATGGCGTCAATGGTGATGCTGGGTCTGAATTCTCAGTGCTCCTTCGATCAGTAGGGTGAGTCCTTGGGGGTCCCTGTTATATCTTTCTCTCTCTCTCTCTCTCTGCTGATAGGTACCCTGAGCCTTGGGGGGATCCTTTAGTGGTGCCAAAAGATTGTTTTTGCACTGCAAGGTCTTCCTTTCCTTATGGAGCCTCAGGGTCACCTCTCCCCCACTGACCCCCTCATGGAGGTGGCAGGTCCCTTGGAACTCCAGCTTCCCGTGGTTGCACTGACTGTGGTCCTGCAGTCCTTAGTGTCCTGGGTGGAAGTGGCGTGTGGTAAAAGGCCCAGGAGGAAGCCCCCCTCGCCTTTCCCTGCTCAGTTTCTCATCCCATTCTGAGCCTGATGCCCCGTGGACGCAGCCCATCCAGGGGGGCTTAATATCACACCCCCAGATTCAACCCGATCGTAAGGATGATTCCTCCATGGTCACAGCAGCGAATTTAAAAAGCGCTGGTAGACGCACTTATCACTGCAGTGCATGAGACTTTAAAAATGGAGGATGCAGCTGATGTAGCCACGGACAAAGCTGTGTCATTTAGTACGCATAAGTCACCTCAAACTCCAAAGGTGTTTCCTTATGTGCCTTATTTTGACAGGTTTTCCTGTAAGGAATGGGAACAACCAAAATGACCCTTTGTGGTCCCCAAACGTTTTGCTGTACGTTTCTTTTTTCAGGAGTCGCTTTTAAAAAAGTGGACTAGTCTGCCAGTGGTGGACCCTCCTGTTTCCAGGTTGAAAAAAGCTACCATGATCCCAGTAGAGGAACAGTGCTTTAAGGACCCGGCTGACAGGAAAGCGGAGGCTGTGGCACGCAGCATGTTTACTATGGCTGGTTTGACATTGCGGCCGGTCTTTGCCTCAGCCCTGGTGTCTCAGACCCTAACTGAATGGGCCAAGCTATTGCGCCATGCCTGGGGGGTAAGCAGGTTCCCGCTGCTTATGTTGATTGAGCAGACCAGTTGGTCCATGGGCTACAGTTTATTTGTGATGCAGCTTTGGATACAGCTCCTGTGTTGTCCAAACTGTTTCAGCAGTGGTGATTAGGCACATGCCGTGGCTTAAGAATTGGTCCGCAGACCAAGTCTCTAAGAAAGCTCTCACTGATTTGCTCTTTCAAGGCGATCGCCTGTTTGGGGCTACCCTGGATGACACCATTAAGGCTATCACAGGGGGGAGGGGGGAGAGTACCTTCCTGCCATAGTCTAGGAAAGGGATGGAGCCTCGTCGCAGAACGGGGCCTTCCTTCTCAGCACATAGAAAATTATTTGGTGCTTCTGGGATGGAGAATAAGGGAAATAGATCTTTCAAATCTTCCCTGGGAAGTTCCAAGCATTCCTGGTCTGGTAAGCCTAGAGCTAGCTTGTCTGGACCCGCAGACAAGACCCCTTCAGCATTAAGGTCTGCCCTCACCCATTATTGGGATGGCGGGACATCTTCGCTGATTCTCCGGCCTCGTGGACCTCCTTCATGAGTGTCAAGGGGATCCATGAAATGATTCTTTTGGGGGTACCCAGAAAGTGGGACAAAGCTTATCCTTTTCAGGTTTTTTAGGTCCTGACTCTCCTTGTGCTGATTTAATTCCTGCAAAGGTTCAGATGATGTCCAAACCACCTAAGGTCCCCCTATCCCTGTCCAGGGAATTGATTTACCTATGTCTGATTCCAATTCTGACCAGGGTGGTCCTTCTTCTGGACAAACTTCAGGAACCACAGGCTGTGATTCACCGGCTGCTGTCACACAGATAGATAGTTCTCGCTCCCATTTTGCATACAGGCTCTGAATCTGGTGGATACCGTGGTTCGTGGCGAGATCATGGGTTCCTCTGGCAGACGCCGCAGGCATCCAAGGGTCACAGTAAGGCCAGTATCGTGCCCTGCTCAGGCTTCTTCTGCAATTCCTGTGAGGAATCAAGGGCGAGGATCTTCCAATCAGTCTAGTGGCCATAAACATCCCTTGGGGGCTTACTCTCAGAGAAGAACAGTTGTCCCAAGGGCTGATTTACCATCCTGCTTTAGTCGCTGGTTTTAATGGGTTAGCTATTGAAAGCCAAGTACTGAGGGATAGAGGTCTGTCTGGATCAGTGATCCCTACTATGGTGAAGGCGAGGAAGCCGTCTTCCAGCAAGATATAACATTGTACGTGGAAAGCGTACGTTTCTTGGTGTGAGACGATTTGCGCTTATCCTCAATCCTTTTCTGTGGCTCGGATCTTAACCTTTTTTCAGCAGGGCGTTGATCAGAAGTTGGCCTTGAAGTACCATCAAGGGCCAGGTGTCTGCCCTGGCAATCTTCTTTCAGCGACCCCTAGCCATGCACTCTTTAGTTCGTACCATTCAGGGGGTTTGACATGTGGCTCCACCTGTACGGTCTCTTTTGCCAACATGGGATTTCATTTTAGTACTTTTGGTTCTCCAGAAACCTCCTACAATATCCCAGAAGGTGACATTCAAGGTGGCTATGACTTTGACCCACAGAGTATCGAAACTGGTGGCATTATCCTGGCGCAGTCCCTATTTAGTGGTCAGTAGGGATAAAGTGGTTCTTTGTCCCTGTCCATCATTACTGCCAAAAGTGGTCTCTGACTTCCATTTGAATGAGGAGCTGGCTCATCCCAGAGAATTTCCTTTGCATACCTTGGATGTGGTTCGTGCGATTCGGGTGTATCTGGCAGCTACTGAGTCCTTTCGAAGGTCAGACTTGCGGTTTGTTGTTACGGACGGACCAAGAAAAGGGCTGGCTGCTTCTTCAGCTACCATCTCCAGATGGATCAGACAGACGGTGACTCAGGCCTATTCCAATAAAGGTCAAGTTCCACCTTTCCCTGTCATGGCGCATTCTACTCGGGCGCTAAGTGCTTCTTGGGCCTTCTGATATCAGGCATCAATATCGCAAGTTTGCAAGGCGGCCATATTCACAGAGTTCTATAAAGTAGATACTTTGGCATCTGCGAATGCTTCTTTTGGCCGCATAGTTTTGCAGGCTGCAGTTCAAGAGGGGCTGTTTCCTCTTGAGGGTTGTTTTTCTTTTAACTTTTATTTTTCAGACTGGGCTCCTGTGACCCGGTTAAGGCTCCTGTGTCCTGGTTACGGGCACTTATGTTTAGACTTTGGTCATTTTCCTCACCCCTCATTTTCCTTTTTGCACTACTTTTGGACGCCCCAATAGTTGATTTATGGAGGGATGTGTCCATCGATGAACGAAAGAGAAAATGGGATTTTTGTACTTACTGTAAAATCCATTTCATCCACAGACACAGCACCCATCCCTCTATGGTGTTCTGATACTTCTAATAATGCTTGCTACTAAACTGATTACCTAGAGCAGAGATGGGTGGTTTTATACCAAGCTGATATGCCATGGGAGTAGCCAGGTGTGTTTTGTTCTGCCTAGTCCTACTCCTTGAGGAGGCAATACAACCTAGTAGTTATGATTTATTGAGCGCTGTGTCCGTTGATGAACTCAGAGAAATGGATTTAAGATTAAGTACAAAAATCCCCTTTTTCTCTTGTCAGGAGAAAAAGCGTTTTACAATCAACCAGTGTGCATGAAGCCATATTGTGTGTATTTATGTAGCTTCACAGGTCAACACTTTCCTAAAATCCTTGGAGGCAAAATAGCATGGTCACTCTGTGGAAGTAAAGCCTAGTACACATGGGCCTAATGTTGGGCGGTTCAATAGACACCGGCCGACATTTGTCCTGTGTGGACAAAAGCCAGTTGTTCAGCCGTTTTCTAGCGAAGGGGCATGACGAGTCCTGACCAAAGTGTTTTTTGGGTGTGGGGGTCTGTCCCCCTGTCAGAACCCATAGAACAGCAGGGGAGATAACTGCACTAACATTGGATTGTTAGTACAGCAGCTCCAACCTGAGCTGTCAGTTGTTTTTCATTCAGCCTGCTGGGTTGAACGAAAAAAAAAAAAATAGCAGTGTGTACTAGGCATAAGTCCTTTAACTGGATGCACGGTCAAGTATTTATGTGATGAAGGTTGAACTAATAATACAATTCATTTAAAGGTAGCACTTAAGTTAAGTAGTAATGACGATTTTACATGGGGTTTCTTTTTGGCTACAGCTATTTATTTATCTCCTGTTTTAAAATAACCATATCTGTGAAAGGCTCAGGGCTTCTCTCTGTTATCTCTCTATTCTGGTAGCTTTTAATGTTCTGCTCGTTCTGGCAATTTGCTGCAAAATTTTAACACAAACTCACAGCTTCGGCTGGCTCAGCATTAATTTAGATTGGCTGTTTTGTACATAGCTTCTATAGCAGTCCACAGGAAGCATTAGGATTTATGAGATGTGTTTTTTTATATACGTATATTATAGGATTTACTATGCGCATCAGGTTAGGTTCAGCAACATAGCAATGAAACCATATTATTTACTTGGTGTTTGTCTTTCTTTCCCCACAGACCTTAGATGGAGATTTTTCAGATGAGAATCGTGAGAAATGTAGCACAGCCACTGCCCCTCTCATCTCAGCGGTGGAGAACTTGACTGCTTTTGCCTCAAACCCTGAATTTGCCAGTATTCCTGCTCAGATCAGTTCAGAGGTAGGGAGCTGCTTGATAATCTTTTCAGTGGCCTTGTATTGTAATTATGCATGTGTAGATCATTTCTTTATTTTATTTATAACTGTATGGTGTCTACTATCATACTTCTGTTTATTTTGCCCACACATTCAACTTAACACCATATTCTAGTTATGGGATATTTTATTATCTAGAAACATGATCTTTTTATTATATATAATGTATATATATTATAAATTATAAAAAGCAGAGGCATCACCCTACCGACAAAGTGCCATATAGTCAAAGCTATGGTATTCCCAGTATCAACCTATAGCTGTGAAAGTTGGATGCCAAAGAATTAATGCTTTTGAACTATGGTGTTGGAGAAGACTCTTGAAAGTCCCTTGGACGGCAAGAAGATCAAACCAGTCAATCCTGAAGGAAACTAACCCTGAATATTCACTGAAAGGACAGATCCTGAAGCTGAAGCTCGAATACTTTGGCTACCTAATTCAAAGAGACAACTCATTGGAAAAGAACCTGGTGCTGGGAAAGATGGAAGGAAAAAGTAAGAGAACGACCGAAAACAAGATGGCATCATCGAAACAATGAACATGAAGTTAAGCAGGCTTCAGGAGGCAGTAAAGAACAGAAAAGCCTGGTGCGCTATGGTTCATGAGGCCACAAAGAGTCGGACATGGCTAAACGACTGAACAGCAACATAATCTTTGATGAAGGGGCTGATAAGAAAATCTAAAGTTGATGCTGCCTTCAATGACATTTCTTCTGGACCAGTGGCATCCAGAACTGCTTTTGTATATGACAAATGCAGCCTGATATTATAGAGCCATTTATTCCAAATTACATAACGCTGCTTTCGGCTTGTTGCCCATTGTCAGTGCAGTGTACAGAAACTATGCTTTCCATGGACTAGGGCTTTGGGACCAACAAAAAAGTAAAACTCCAAAGGTTATGGTTAAAAGGGACTAAAGGATCAATTGCGTAACACAAAAGAGCTTCCTCGGAAGGTAGTCTCATTCCATCACATATCCCAAAGTTAAGGATATTCCTCATATGAAGATTTTGGGTGTAAAGAAATCATTTTCATGGTTTCACCTGCTAACCTGAAATAAATAATAATCCCTTTAATTTTAGAGTAGGTTAGGAATATTTTGTTCTAGAAGGCTCTGCTGTACTGTACGCTGGTTTAGTGAAGGGCTTTTCGATTCCTTAAATTCCCTTTTACCATAACCTTCTGAGTTATGCTTTTCATGTTTGCAGCAGGACTTTTCACTCCTGACAAGCAGCTAAATATACAGTGCATATATGCCCCCTTTATTTATCTGCCGAAAAAAGTTTTAATTCTCAATATCCAAATTGTTATCCAGACACCTCTTCCACACAGTCCACAATACACAGTGCAAACGATTATGATGCATTTACTAAAGTAAGCAGATGTTTGCAGTGTACATGTACTGCAGGGACTGTAGTCAGATGGAAAAATTGTTGTTCAGAACCTCAAACCATGCCTATAGTTTTTTGTTTTTTTTCCATGCAGGGTGCCCTCTTGGGTCACTCGGCGCATATTATATCACATTGCAGTAGCAGATCCTATGACCTATAAAAAAAAAAAAAAAAGTCAAACCACAGCAGCACAATCATGAATGTCAACAGCAAATTATAACTAGCAAGAGAATATAAAGCGTTTCTAAACCCAAAAAGAAAAATATATTTGTTTCTCATCTGTTGAGGGACGCAGATAGTCTTAACCTTTGGTTTATACTGCCACCTGCCTAAAAGAGAATTGGACACCTGCAAAAAAAAAGAACGTAGGCCAACCAGGATAACCCCTCCTACTACCATTATGCCTAACTTTTTGCTAGTTTCCTGGGTGGATTGATTAGTCTTTTAGCTCTGCTGTAAAAAGCCTAAAATGTTTTTGCATTTGTTTTTTTTTTTTTGTTTTTTTTGTTCAGGAAAGAATCTTCTGGAAAGCTGCTATAGCTAGTTTCTACAATTGCAACTATCTGGTACAACCTGTTCTAAGCTTGACTGAGTGCCATCACTGCACCAAGCTAGATTGAACATTGCAGGGATAGGCTTGAAGTGACCTTCAGGCACTGGGTTTCTGCATAGGGTGCTTTCCAGACCCCGTTCTGATAAAGAGCAGTGGAGCATTAGCAGTGCAGCACTTCTCAGGTCCAGAGTCATTGGCTTGCCCTGTCTGACAACTTACTCTGTAGGCCAGTTTGGCTGAGCACTGAGAATTTGTTTACATCTCTTGGTGCCTTTAAAATGTCCTCACGATCAGCCAATGAAGAAGCATCATCTTAAGTTTGTTTTTGAGGAACTGCAGTATTCTGCCGTTACCTCAAACATGCAAGAGAGAATTTTGGCCCCTGTTGATGTGATACTTGCTACTCTGCATCTGACGGCACAGTGGTGTAGTGGCTAGCACTTTTGCCTAGCAGCAAAAGGGTCGCTGGTTCCAATCCCAACCATGACACTACCTGCCTGGAGTTTGCATGTTCTCCATGTGCCTGCGTAGGGTTTCCTCCGGGTACTCTGGTTTCCTCCCACACTCCAAAGACATGCTGGTAGATTAATTGGCTCTTGGATTAATTGTGAAAAAAATGGATAAACCAAAAAAACTGCGCAAATGAATATAATGATCTATAACGTGATTAAGGTGGAATTACTCCCACAATGCAAGCTGCTACATAAACGTGAATAACGTGGTATGTGAAAAAAAAGAGGGGAATTAGTAGCGCTCAACAAAATATAAATCACAGTGAAATCTTAATTAAATCAAATACATTGTGCAAATAATAATTGGAAAAAGTCTCTAGTGTCCAAAACAATTGGGTCAGTCAAACAGCCAACAATGGAAACACAGATTTGATAGGAGTGATTCCTTGAAAAAGCCTTCACCTCCACACGATCACCCAGTGAGATGTATAAATACCGCTTACCAGAGCCACTGGACCCCTTAATTATAGGGGGTCAAACACGCTGTGTGATCCACATTAGCATCTGTTTGAGAATGACTAGCTGGACGGAATTTGGAGAAATATGGAGTCAAATAATTAATGGCCAATGTAACAAGGGCCAGGATCAAGATGAACCTTCCGCCCCAGAAAGCAATCTCTTTCAAACCGCTGCCATGTCTGTGGAGGAGGCGTGGCCATCTGTCAGTGCTGTGAACATGTGACCGGAACACTGCACGTCATCGGGTGTCATATGACATCACATCTCATCATGCTGTGGATTAATTGGCTCCTGTCTAAATTGGCCCTAGTTATGTGTATGTATGAATATGAATTAGGGACCTTAGATTGTAAGCTCCTTGAGGGTAGGGACTGATGTGAATGTATAATGTATATGTAAAGCACTGGGTAAATTGACGGCGCCAAATAAGTACCTGAAATAAATAAATCTGACGGATCAGCCTATTGTCTCCAGCCTTGGTCCATTCAGAGCTCCTACAACTGCAAATACCTTTCCTCTACACCTGCTATTTGAGGTATTTCTCTATGCCTGTTGGAAGTTTTCTGATGGGTCCTGTACCCCATGTGAGCACTTGCTGCATATGTTAAACAATGGTCTGTGCAAGAGACCCATCTTAACAGGGAAGCCATTAGGCCAGTAGAGGGTGTTTCTACCTTTTAAAATTTCTGCTGATTAACAGCTAGAATTTTTCCTTAACTCCCAGTTCCCTTATGGCAGGCACTTTTCTTTGCCCTGTTCTGGCTGTGACCTCAATTTGTAAGACTGTGGTGGAAAGGGTTAAATTCACTCCAAAGACATCTCTCCACCAACCACAGTGGTTGATCACTTTCTGTTAGAGAATGTATTACAGATGTTTGGAGCCATACACTTTATGTGGGATGGCTTGCTGGAAGCTGCTAAGCTTGTGTTTTGTATTGGTTTGTTATCTATACAGATCTGGAAACACTCTGGTAAAGGTACTGAGAATCAGATGCTGTATCGAAGGACTGTCTTGACTAGCTTGACCTACAGAGGCATGTTGTCTCATTAGACCTACTCTTCAGCTGATCAGCAAGGATATCACTGAATGTCTGAGCATTCATCTACCTCCAGCGTGAGAAGTCTAGGGATAGATAAATGGAGTCCCATACTTCTCCTTTACCTACTTGAAGAGTAAACACAATCCGACCCTCTAAGCCTGACTCTCCAGCAGCCCTCATGGTCAGAGGCAAGAAACCTTCAAAGAAGTCTTCAGCATGAAGGGGCATCCCCACTTTTTGATGGTTTGTCTCTCCTTGCAAGCTCTTAGGTTGCTTGCTCTTAGAGTATCCAGTTTCAGAGAGCGTCCCTTTAGGTTCACAGGCTACCTCTGGAATTCTCAGCTGCTCACCTTCTTCCCCCCTTTGCCACCACAGAGATTTATCAGTATCAGATAGCCTTGTATAATCCTAACACTATAGGGTCTGATCACTCCCATTACTGGTGCTGCCTCTCATGTTGTGTAATTCCTCTCTGGTTCTGTGGTCATTTTAGTCTTGATTAAAAAAGAGTGTACTTGCGCGCTGCTATGTTATGCTATTGAGTGCTTTAAGACTACAAGACTAAAAACTTAAAAGCGGATCGCTCACACCTATACACACTCTAAACGTGTATCAATGTGCAAAATGATATTAAAAAGTGGTGCCGTACTCCCAAATGCTAATGTGCTAGTATCCCTTTAAATCTGTTTGCATAGCAATTTTCAGAATCAGCATATCATATCAAACCATATATACCATAAACAAAACAAAACCAAAACAAACAATGCATCAGTCCATAAAGTGTCACATATCCAAACGACTGCTTACCTAATAGGTTTTCACCACTATGTGCTCCAATCATCCACATACATTAGTGATGACCCCCTCTTTCAATGTGCCCTCACCTGGGGGATAAGACCAACCTATGGTCTATATGCGCTATTGTCCCTCTGGGCATCTGTTTTATACTGTTTCACTCCTTTGGTGGCAATCTTGAATTTGGAATCCTCCTCCTCTTACACTTCTCTCCATACACACACATCCTAAAGAGAGAAAGTTGGACTTAGTGCTTTATCTTTTAAAACAACCGGTTTATTAAACAATAAATATAAAAACACTCACTCACATTTTCCTGGTGTTTAGAGTGCACCAAACTGTAAAAAGCATTTAGTCCTCACAGTGCGGGTATAAGACAATCAGATGCGTGCCTCAGCGTGACAACAGATTGGCCCCTCCCTTACGCGTTACGCCACAGGGTCACGTGGCTTCCTTTGGGATATCAAGTGGCTTGTTATGGGGGCACTCAGAAGAGGAAGAGCAGAGAGCAGCAGCTGGCAACTCCAGAAGAGGATGTTCTGGGGCGGCTCTGTGCAATAATATTGCCCAGAGCAGGCAAGTATAAGATGTTTATTATTTTAATTAAAAATGTATACCTTTACAACTACTTTAAGCATACAAAGTATCTACCTACTTTGCAATGACCTATATCAAGAGAAATATATATATATTTTTTTGTCTGTAATGTGGCGTTCACTATACAATTTAATTTTTTTATGTAATATTGTTACTTGCAGGGGTCTAATGCTCAGGAACCTATTTTAATATCTGCTGTTACCATGCTGGAGAGCTCCTCGTCGCTTATAAAGACTGCACGCTCTTTAGCAATCAATCCTAAAGATCCACCAACATGGTCAAGCCTGGCTGGTCACTCCCGTGTAGTGTCTGACTCAATCAAGAGCTTGATTACATCCATCAGGTATGGAAGAGACATAACAAACTACCAAGTGAATTCTACTGTTTTGTAGCCATGGCACTACAGAGGGTGGTAGTAAACTGTCTCTAAATTCGCCCACAATCGGCTACTAGATGAGAGGGTGTAAATGACTCAAAATTAGCAGTAATTCTTGTCACAGTCACTTTCAGAGTATTTACTGTTGTTGGTAACTGTGAGTTTTTTACCCAGTAAAGAATCCTGCAGTCAGCTTTTCTTTTTCTTTTCTTTTATTTGAGGAGTTACCTTTCACTGGCGCATAGGGTTACATTCACATAAACGTTTGTATCTGACAGCAGCTAAATGCCAGTATTCTGCACTTAAAAAATATGAAATATTTCTTGCAGATAGTTGCAGTTGGCAAATTAATTTCTGTGTTTAGGTGCATCATTGTTTTCAGGTGTTTTTTCCTAATACCCTATCCCGGGCACCTCCTCTTCCTCTTTGTGGGTAATTTTTTTTGAGCAAGGAGCTATAAAAAATAAAAAAAAATCATCTCCCTGCTAATTCATGTCACAATGTGCTAGTATGCATCGCATACTAGCACAATATGAAAGACTTAACTGAAACCCAAGGTCTCCAGGGGCGCGGTGTCACCGCTGACAGGGCTTCCATCTTCACCCGGTCTTCCTTCCAGGTTCGTGGGCAGCTGCTGTTTGACTGGCGGAGCCGCAATG
Organism: Pelophylax lessonae; assembly: GCF_965119305.1. NCBI lineage: Eukaryota > Metazoa > Chordata > Amphibia > Anura > Ranidae > Pelophylax > Pelophylax lessonae. The sequence goes on from NC_138771.1 coordinate 136,287,427, forward strand.
ACATCACTCCTGGGCATGAGTGTGGGAGTCACGGCAGCAGCACGGCTCTCAATGGATGGCACGCCGTCCATTGAGAGTACAGTGCACATATGCCAGTGACGTCACTAGTGCTCCTAAAGTAAATATCTCCTAAACTGTGCACGTTTAGGAGATATTTACTATACCTACAGGTAAGCCTTATTATAGGCATACATGCGATTCTCACTCCCATGTGATTCCCGCTTGGTGTAGTTTAGCAGCCTATTCATTTGAATCGGCTGCAGATCAAACTGGAACGTAGAAAAAGTAGTGCATGCACAAAATGCACCACACCAACCCGCATGTTACTGCAGTAACATACGATTTGATGCCTGCAATGGCACTTCATTTCCCATCTGCGTTTAGGACGCTATTAACAGTACATTGGCACCCGCATGCAGATCGCCAAGAGCAGTACGGTCACCTGCGGTGCGAGGTTGAATGTGCACAGAGCGCGCCTTTCCGCACCATGTTCTGACGTTAATTGGCCCTGAGGCAGAGTGAGAGGCAAATGAAGCAAAGATGGATACATCCCCCTGATGCATAAGTAGCTTATCCTGATGCATTTTTCAACCAGGGCGTCCGTGTCCACCTTGACAGCTTACTAACTATGTTTAGACGGTGTCTGCAAAGTATGAATAGCAACATGAGAATGAATGCAAACTTTTCCGGACAAAAAGATGAAGCGTGTAATTTTCTGTTACTAAACACAGCGCAGCTAAACGCATCGACCCTGGATGCAGCTCTTTTCTTCTTTTCCTAAACACAGCTAAACTGTATGCAAATAAATGTTACTAATAGTTATGTATAAATAATCTGATTTCATTGCATTGTGCTAGTCCAGCTGCTTTTAGAAATGTCCTCTAAATGCAGCTAAACTATGAAAATAAGACACCTATGTGAATGTAGCCTAAGTCTACATTCACACCGGCGATTTAGGCCGGTGAAAATTGTAGCAGCAGGAATCTTCTGATTCCTGTTGTGGCTATGTTTGGCCATCGGCCCTGTTAACTATGATAGGTTGGAGGTGGCCGCAGGTGTTCGCATTTGTCCACACAGGCAGCGATCACTGCAGATAATATCTGGCTGTGCATAGAGCCGTGAACAGCTGCGGCCACCAGCAACCTGTCATTATGACCAGGGCCAGAGGCTGCATCTAGCTGGCTAAAATCGCAACAGGTATACGAAAATGACTGCTGCTAGAATTTGCATCAGCCTAAATCACAAATTTACCATAATAGTTTGACCGCTTATGGTCGAACAGGAAGGAATAAAATGCTAATGTGTTTTTCCTTGTAATGAATATTACAATACAGGATAGTTTGATATAATAATATAAGCACTAATTGAATAAAAACAAAAACTACTACTAAGCGAAAACAATATATTTAATACCCACACCTCTACACCAACTTAGATGTTCTACATTGATGTAAACATGCACCAAGATGATGGTAGTTTTTCAATTATTGTATGTTGGCCTTACTTTGAAAAATATCACTCCCCACTCTAAAATGTATTTTAAAAATTGTTTCATAGCGTCTTGAGGCTTTTAAATGTCCATTTATTGAGGCTTTTAAAATAACTATTTTGAGAACATTTTGTGTAATGGCTGTTTCACAGGTTTACTTATTGTTGTCATTGTCAGGACTGTTGTGGAAGTAAGTTTTCTAAGAACAATAGAGGGTAATATTACATCTCTCTTTTAACGCTCCTATTCAATCCAGTCACAAGTCATTGCAACAAGAGAAAGAAATCTTTAGTTGTCTATTGGTATACTGGTATTTCACTTTGATTCCTCTCCATGTAGGGATAAAGCACCAGGACAGAGAGAATGTGACCAGTCTATTGACAGCATCAACAGATGTATTCGTGATATTGAACATGCATCTCTTGCTAGTGTCAGCCAGAACCTGGCTATGAGAGATGATATATCACTAGAGGTAAGAGCCACTGCAGAATTCCTTTTTTTTTAACACTTACAGTGGGTACGGAAAGTATTCAGACCCCCTTAAATGTTTCACTCTTTGTTATATTGCAGCCATTTGCTAAAATCATTTAAGTTCATTCTTCTTCCTCATGAATGTACACATAGCACCCCATACTGACAGAAAAACACAGAATTGTTGACATTGTTGCAGATTTATTAAAAAAGAAAAACTGAAATATCACATGGTCTTAAGTATTCAGACCCTTTGCTGTGACACTCCTATATTTAACTCAGGTGCTTTCCATTTCTTCTGATCATCCTTGAGATGGTTCTACACCTTCATTTGAGTCCAGCTGTGTTTGATTATACTGATTGGACTTGATTAGGAAAGCCACACACCTGTCTATATAAGACCTTCCAGATCACAATGCATGTCAGAGCAAATGAGAATCATGAGGTCAAAGGAACTGCCTGAAGAGCTCAGAGACAGAATTGTGGCAAGGCACAGATCTGGCCAAGGTTACAAAAAGATTTCTGCTGCACTTAAGGTTCCTAAGAGCACAGTGGCCTCCATAATCCTCAAATGGAAGACGTTTGGGACGACCAGAACCCTTCCTAGAGCTGGCCGTCCGGCCAAACTGAGCTATCAGGGGAGAAGAGCCTTGGTGAGAGAGGTAAAGAAGAACCCAAAGATAACTGTGGCTGAGCTCCAGAGATGCAGTCAGGAGATGGGAGAAAGTTGTAGAAAGTCAACCATCACTGCAGCCCTCCACCAGTCGGGGCTTTATGGCAGAGTGGCCCGACGGAAGCCTCTCCTCAGTGTAAGACACATGAAAGCCCGCATGGAGTTTGCTAAAAAAACACCTGAAGGACTCCAAGATGGTGAGAAATAATATTCTCTGGTCTGATGAGACCAAAATAGAACTTTTTGGCCTTAATTCTAAGCGGTATGTGTGGAGAAAACCAGGCACTGCTCATCACCTGTCCAATACAGTCCCAACAGTGAAGCATGGTGGTGGCAGCATCATGCTGTGGGGGTGTTTTTCAGCTGCAGGGACAGAACGACTGGTTGCAATCGAGGGAAAGATGAATGCGGCCAAGTACAGGGATATCCTGGACAAAAACCTTCTCCAGAGTGCTCTGGACCTCAGACTGGGCCGAAGGTTTACCTTCCAACAAGACAATGACCCTAAGCACACAGCTAAAATAACGAAGGAGTGGCTTCACAACAACTCCGTGACTGTTCTTGAATGGCCCAGCCAGAGCCCTGACTTAAACCCAATTGAGCATCTCTGGAGAGACCTAAAAATGGCTGTCCACCAACGTTTACCATCCAACCTGACAGAACTGGAGAGGATCTGCAAGGAGGAATGGCAGAGGATCCCCAAATCCAGGTGTGAAAGACTTGTTGCATCTTTCCCAAAAAGACTCCTGGCTGTATTAGATCAAAAGGGGGCTTCTACTAAATACTGAGCAAAGGGTCTGAATACTTAGGACCATGTGATATTTCAGTTTTTCTTTTTTAATAAATCTGCAACAATGTCAACAATTCTGTGTTTTTCTGTCAGTATGGGGTGCTATGTGTACATTCATGAGGAAGAAGAATGAACCTAAATGATTTTAGCAAATGGCTGCAATATAACAAAGAGTGAAACATTTAAGGGGGTCTGAATACTTTCTGTACCCACTGTATTAGATGTAACCAATAGCAGTTTTCAAATATTACCATGTTCATTAAGATATTTAATGGTGATATAGTTAAATATTAAACAAAATGTTATAGTTGTCATCAAATCTAGGTACAGGCAGGTAATCTGATTTTGACCATAGGAATAAATAATAGGATTGTCGTATTACATGTTAGATTCTAGTTTCGCGTGAACTGACCATAAGTCTGGATTTTTTTTTTTTACAAACATGATCCAGTAATGCATAGGAAAAAAGAAATCTTTTTGTACAGTATAAATGCAGTATACGCAATCGGAATGTATAGACATGGATCATTCTCAGGCCATTTAACAGAGAAATGTATAACTGATAAACATGTTACTGCTTCTCTATCTCACATTTTCCATTTCCTGTTTCAATGTATTTATTGGTTTTATGACACAAAAGAAATCAGAAGCAAGCATATAAGTCGCCCGCGTAGGGGCTAAAGAATGATCAGGTATTACAGAGGAATCCAAAAGGAATACAGACAGAATAATCGTAATTGAAAACCTTCATGCAAGTGGGATGATATTGAAGGATAATTTAATGCAAAATGGAATGCCGTGGTCTGCTCACAGTCATCCCAGGGGTGGCTCAACTCCTGAGGCCAACCCCAAAGGCATCTGTAAGAACAAGAAAAAAAAAGAGCGAGAAAAAGGAAGAACCAGAGAGAAAGTAGGAAAGAGTGAGGGAAAAACAGAATAGGAAGGAGAAAAAGGAAGGGAAAAAAAAACTCAGACTCAGATATGCCTGTTGGAAGCAGTCAGAAAAGGCCTGAACCAAGCTATTTGAAGTGAGGAAAACCCATGGGAAATCCATAGTCCCCAGACTTTGAGAAATTTAGGGTCATTCATGATGCTAGACATCTGAACATGGAGCATCAAGGCAGTCATACGTGACTTCACCCCTTGAAAGGCAACACACGGGGTCTTCCAGTCCTGGGCTATGGCTTGTTTAGCAAAAATAAAAAGATAAGTAGCCAGCTTCTGCTGGGGTGCTTATAAGCTGGGAAATCAGGCAGTGTAATAAGGCTAACTTTGCGTCCCTGCAGACCGTTATATGAAAGAGTTTCTGGAGCAGGCTGAAAACCTTGGACCAGAACCCCACCAGTCTCAGGCAGGACCACCAGGTATGCAGGACATCTCCCTTTTATCAACAGTTATGAAAGCATCGGTCACTACTCCCCGGGTAAGCATGGAGACCGGAGCAGGAACCCAATACCACCTGAAAAGAACTTTATACGCAGCTTCAAGCAGATTAGTGTGGAACATTTTGCAACTGTTTTCCAAGCCTTACTCCAGCCCTCTAGATCTATTGGGGATTGGAGGTCTCGCTCCCATTGAGACATATTGGGAGGCTGATGACGGCATCTGTTCAAAAAAGCATAGTTGACTGAGATGAGGCCAGGTGGCCCCCAGGGTATGCTGGCACGCATGCTCAAAGAAGGTTTTTCATTATGGGTAGGTGGACGTGCGGCTCAGGGCAGAAATCCAATGCTTTAGTTGGAGAAAGCGAAAGTGTTTCCTGGCTGGGGCCTTGTGCGTCTTCCGAATGGCCTGCCAGGACGGAAAGGATCAGGAGGAAATGAAATCTTGAACCCGCGTAAAGCCCCGGGGCAGCCACCAGGAGATGGCCCAGGGTTCTGACAAACCAGGGGGAAAGAGGGGGTTATGTGAGATAGGCAGCAGCGGCAAAAAAGGAAGACCTCAAATTGCCAGAGTAGCGGACCAAATCCCATACCCTTAGACTATGCAACATCAAGGGGTTTAAGGAGGGGGGGGCGTAACTTATGAGGGAGCCAAAGCAAGGCCTATATTGAATATGAGTCACAGTTGGAAAGTTAAAGCAACACCCACAAAGGGACATCTGAGACCGCGTGAAACCTAGCCAGCAGAGAGATCTGCGCTGCTGCAAAGTATCTAGAAACGTTAGGGACCCCTAAGCCCCCCTTGTAGCCTATGAACGTAAAGGGTGGATCTAGGAACTCTAGGGTGTTTCTGGGCCCAAATATATCAGAGAATCCAGGTTCTGAAGGAGGCGAAGCAAAAAGGGGGGCACTCACACTGGTAATGTGCGAAAATAGTTTAGGGCCTTAGGTAGGCCTCTAGAAATCCTCCCAATCTAGGAGAGAGAAGGATATTGCCAGGAATGCGTAAGGGAGGTTAAAGTGCGCAACAAAGGGTCATAGTGGAGAACAAGGAAGAGTAGGAAGATGTCAGTTTATCCCTAGATATTCGATCAAGTGGGGTGCCCAGAGGTATGGGAAGTGCTCTTGAAGCTGTTCCGCAATTTCGGGGGAATGAGTGCCGTCGTCTTGGAAAAATTGATCCGGAGACCCGAGAAGGCCGAGAAAGGATCAAGCATGAGCTGAAAGTTGGGGAGAGAGATAATCAAACGCTTTATAAATATCCAAAGAAAGCAAAAAAACTGTGAATTTAAGTTGGCGAGGAATGTGGATAAGGTGGGTCACTTTACGTATGTTATCGCCCACTTGGCGGCCTGGCACGAACCCCACCTGGTCCCTGTGGATGAGGGCCTAAAAATATATATTAACACAGGAGCTTAGGGTTTTCCCTAAGACCTTTAGGTCCACATTCAACAGGGAGATAGGGCAAAAGGACTAAGGGTCAAAAGCCTTCTCGGCTGACTTCGGGATCATAGTGATGGTTGCTTTGAGAGAATGCAGGGAAGGCTGTTCGACCCCACTCAAGAAGTTAAAGTAGGAAGTTAAATGTGGGATGAGAAAAGCAATAAACTTTTTATAATAAAGTCCAGTGAAGTCTTCCGGACCCAGAGCCTTTGAAGACTTAAGCAATTTTATAGCTCGCATGACTTCCAGCTCAGTAATAGGTGTGTTCAGGGTATCCAGAGCTGTTGAACACAGCGGGGGAGACATAGTGGTTGGAAGAAAGGAAACTGGCGAAATTGGAAGTGATCTTTGAGGGATCAGACGTTAGCCTACCTCCCCAAACGCTCAGCTAAACCGGCCCATATGTACGAACCACAGAGTTGAGTTTCCTGGCTAACATGTGGCCAGGTTTGTTCGCAGTGGTATAAAATTAGTTTGGTCCAATGCAGTGCCTGTTCTGCCTGTGTGGTAGCGAGAAGATCTAGCTCAGTGGCAAGGTCATCACGAGCCTTTCTAGTGGCCACTGTTGGGTGCGCCTTCCAGGCAGCGTCCGCTGATATCAGAAGGGAGGACCGCTCCTGAGGCCTCTTCTCCCTAGCACGTTTTCTAGAGGATGCAATTTGTATCAAGTGTCCTATTACCGTAGCCTTTTGGGCCTCCCACAAGGATACAGGGGACAAGACAGAGACAACATTTTCAGTGAAAAAAGCTTGAACATGCCTGAATTGAAGTGTCTTGAGTGGTCAAGAGAGATTCGTTGACATGCCAGTGATAGGCAGAGACAGCCCAGTGAGAGACTAAAGACCAAGGGATCGTGGTCCGACCACACGGAAGTTGGGATAACGATCTTATCTACTTGAGGAAGTGAGCGAAGATGCATAAAAACGTAGTCTATCCTGCAAAAACTCTGTTGTGGGTTTGAGAAGAAGTTGAATTCCCAAGCGGAGGGGTGCCACTAGCACCGCACGTTCACCAAGCCATGCGACTGCAAGAGGGTGAGCATTGTTGATTCTTGGGAGGCATCATGGGAGGGAGGTGCATCAGAGTATTATCTGTCAAGAGAGGAGTAGAGAACAGTATTTGAGTCTCCCATCAGAATGAGCAAGCCCTTCTGGTTTCTAGCCGCCACCTGTAATAGATGTGAAAATAATCTCTGCTGATGTGTGTTTAGGGCATAAAAACCCACCAGGGAGACTTCCTGGTCCCACAAGGAACCCTGCAGGAGCAAATATCTCCCTGTAGGGTCTGCAATTTCTAATGAGCAAGTAAAGGGAAGATTTCGCCGGAACGTCATCAGCACCCCTCAGTGTCTCTGGGGCAGAGACTGTATAGAACAGGTAGTATGAAGACAGATACCGGGGGTATGAGGACTGTGCAAATTCGGTTTCCTGCAAACAAACTTTTTCCACGGCCTTGGAACGTTTAGTAGAGGAATTTAAACCCAAGAATGTTTTGTGAAAAAACTTTCAGTGTGTTGCGAGCCATTATGGGGAGAAGAGAGAGGACTGCTCTCCCTGAATGGGTTGGGCAAAACAGATATCCTCCGGTGCCACCCAACTGAGATCGGAGTCCGAGAGAAGGAGAAAGAGGCAAGGAGAGAAAGTAAGAAAAAGGAGAAGAAAACAAGACAAAATGTGCATTCCACAATAGCGCCACTTTAAGTGGGGATCTCATCCTGACTATCAGGATACACAAGGGGGTGGCTCTATCACCAGCCAAATGGCTTAAGTGTAACATAATTTTACAGCCCCTGGAGAGGGGGTAGAAACAATCATCTGGTAAAAGTGTAAAAATACATAACCTATCTAAAGCAAAACAGAAAATGTGGAACATGCTAAAGCTTCCTCCGCTAAACGTCTCTGGAGTTGGGGTCGAGGAAGAGGGGTGACCCCCCCAGAGGCCCTCACAGAAACCTTAGCCCATCAGCATCGAGGCCCAGCCCCAGACCCATTGTAGCCTCCATGGAAGGGGAGAGAGGCCGGGCCACGAGGCAAGTGGACTAGTGGGGGTAACCCACAAAGAGACCCAATGAAAACATTCATTAATAACTTGTAATACGGCAGCTGAAAGGAGTGAGGATGGGGAGGGAGGGATAAATGGGGAGGAAAAATGGTTTAAGGGTGGGAGACAGTTTAAGGAAATGGGGGAGAAGGAATCAAGAAATCTGCCAGCTGGTAGATATGGCCTCCAGCTAGGGTTGTGTTCACAATGGTTACAGTCCCAAGTATATGGCAGGGGCCGGTATTGGGTAAATCTTGCATCTCCTTTGCTCCTGCCTATGTGTCCAGGGCCAGGTCCCTGGGCAGACGATGTGGTCTAACCCAGGATCACAATCCTATTTGGTGAATTCCGAAGCAGAAGTCAATTACAGGCCATAAGAAACTGGTCATCCGGGAAGGCCATGCCAATCGGCAAACAGGTGCAAGAAACAGGTTTTGTTAGCCAACAATAAACTACAGTCATAATTAAACCAGAACCGGTCACCCGTCTTAAGGGTGGGCAGCTACAAAAATGAGAGCAAGTCTCAAATTCTCTTGAAGCAAGTATCAAACAGGCTCACCCGTTCCACTGTTCATCCCGGGTGGGAATGAGGTTATCTTGCCGGTGGTGGGGTGCTAGGGAGGCAGCACTTCCAGCTTCCTACTGACTCCCATAGGCAACCCATTTGCTTACAAGGAGGTTGGGAATCTAAGGCCGGTGCCTGACTATTGGTGACATCCTGGGGGGACATTATGTGAAGTGCCTCAAAGGTTGCTTTAGCCTCCTCCATGTTGCTGATAATATGGCTCTGGCCTTGATAGGGAAATGTGAGGTGAAAAGGGAAGCCCCAAGCATATTTGATGAAGTGAAGGTTCAATAGGACTGAAGTGGAGGGTTTCATCTGCCGATCATTTTGCACCATGGAAAGAGCAAGATCTGTGAATATTTGGAAGCAAATTTGGATCTGTACCTGGAAGCACAAGTCAGGCTTGTCACGTGCCGCCCTGAGCAGGGTTTCTTTGGTACGGTAGTACGTGAAATTGATAATGTCCCTAGGAGGACCTTCCTCTCTCCTCGGCCCCAGGGATTTATGGATGCAGTTGAATTCCATGCGTTCAATATGGATCACCGGGACTAGTCTCTGGAACAGAGCTGTGGCTGTGGAGGTGAGGTCAATGATGGATTCCGGGAGGCAGCGCACAAAAAAATTCTCCCGGCAGGACCTATTGTCAAAGTCCTCTAACTTTTATAAAGCCTCGTCCAATTCCTTCTGCAGGTCTTGCAGATCCTGCTTATGGTGGTCTATGACTGTCACCGCGGCATCCATTTTGTCTTCCAGAGTGTTAGTGCAGTTACCCAGCTCCCGGATTTCTTTTGTGAAATGAGCCACCTGTTTAGAAGAGGCCGCTGACAGCTCACTCTGGGGCATGGTCTTGAACCATGCCAGCAGGTAGCATTCTCCGGAGCTGGTGACTGGCACAGTGGTTGTGCCCCAAACAGGTTTTCTGCATCTGAGACGAGATCAGGCTCGTCTGTTAATGGAAGGTGAGGGCTTCATGCTGGAGGCCGAGCTTCTGGCGGGCCAGCCCCAGAGTCTGAAGAGGTCTGGCCATGAAACCTGAGTCGCAGCAGTTCTGCACCCCATTGGACCCGCAGGAGGTGCAGGAGAAGGTATGTCCGCTCGTGCAGTGGATTAGGTCTCTCCAGGCTAATTATTTTAAGGCGACGTGGCCGGCGGTGGAGGAGCGAGATCACCATGCGGCCATCTTGGTACGCTGCTCGCGAGCGTCCCCCACATTTTCCATTTTCTGAGTAGCATAAAGGTACGCAGAGTAGGGGATTTATGTAAGAAAAAAGGCCTGTTAGCTTTTTGTTTACTGTTGCCCACACCTAAGTTGGGCTGTTTTTAAACATCACAACAGTATAAGACTTCCTGTGTCCCTCAATAGACAAGAAAATAGGATTTTTGTACTTCTCATAAAATTACTTTTTTTTTTTTTGGCACACAGGTCCTGGCCCTCTGTGTTCATAATTCTGTTCTTGGTACTGCTGTACCACAAAGTTGAGGAATACTGAGAGTAGGAGAGGGTTATTATGAGCTGGCCCACAGTCTTTTGTTTGCCAGTGTCCAGTCCCCTTGTAGGTGGTAGTGCAACTGACAATTTAGGGCTTCCTTAATGGACTCCCAAAAAAAAAAAAAAAAAAAAAAAAAAAGGATTTTATGTTGAGTACAAAATGTCTATTTTTCATGTTGGATTTTTCGTAAATGTGCAAAATTTGTCATGTCTAGTTCATGTAGGCATTGTATTCTACTAAAGAACACGGACTAGTAGGAGTCATTCACATTTACAGTCCCCCATGAAGCATGTTCTTATGAGGTAATATAATCTGTAAAGTAAAGCTTATGTGATTAGTCGTTTTTGTCTAAATGACATCTTGTTCTCGGGTAAACTTTTTTAGCAACCACCCTGCACTTGTTTTGTTCTGCCCAGCTGTATTCTGGAGATGTACAGTACGTGCATTCTCTGCATGGGCCTCAAGTCTATTCTGGTGCAATGAGGCATTAAGTACAACCAAATGGAAGCGCACACGTTTTTTCTTTTGTTCCTTTACATGATCCTTAATTCTTTTCATAAAAATACATGATCACATACTTATGGCAGGACTTGACATTTTCTTGTACATTTTTAGATGTAATTCACAAGTGAACATATTGCATGACTTGAAATGTTCTGTGATAATATATTTTAGTCATGGATTTAAATAGAGGTATAGATTGTCAGTAACATAAATTGTAGGTTTTACTTTCATGTGCTTGGTTACCATCCATTTAGTACAATTGCATTGTCTTAGGGTTTGCTCTGACTTTTATATTCTTAATTCTTTAGGCGCTCCAAGAACAACTAACATCTGTGGTTCAAGAGATTGGTCACCTTGTTGATCCTATTACCACAGCTGCACGAGGAGAAGCTGCTCAGCTTGGGCACAAGGTATGTATATTAATGGCATTGCCTAGTTTACTAAAGCATCTTAACTATAGTGCACAACTCTGGATTTACACCATGCAATCCAGTTAAATTGGAAGATGCTACGAGGTACCGTAGTTGCAGAATCTATACAGGAGAAAGCCAGCAATCTACTGTTCAGGGAACTTATGAATTCAGCAAATGTATTCGCTTTGTCATAACTTATAAGTCACAGGAGATGTCACATGGACCATGAGTTATATGCCGCTACCTTTTAGGTTATTGGACACTGGCAAAAGTTTTGCTGGGTCTGCTGCCTAGTCTCCCCATATAACCCTGCCCTCTCTGTAAGGCTCCAGTTTTTTGCGAATGTCCTAAGGTGATAGGAGGAAATTCTTCTCCAAGAGGAGAAGGCGTCTTTTTTTTTTTACCGATTGATATACTTCAACTAACACTTGAATCAAAAACGGACTGCTTACTGCCCTCAGGGTTCACTGGCAGTTGTGGATCCGTGACCCTAGAGTACACCTCGGAAACTGTACAATGACTTTGCGTAAAACAGGCAGACAACCTGTAATGTTTGCTTTGGGTACTGGATTCTGTGTTCAGTGCTCACATTGACATGTGGTGCAATGGGTAATTTAGCCACAGGCTGCTATACAGGTCAAGGGCTGTGGTCCATTCCTATGGCACCCAGACCCTGAAGACCCCTTTGGGGGTATGACCGCCTTGAGGCCTGGACCTTGAACAGAACCAGTGAGGTTGACGACGTAAGACAGGGTTTCCCTGTTACCTCGTGCATACCAGTTCCTAGTTTATATGGTATGATCTCTCTGTAGTATACACTACATCCTAATCCTAAAAAACATACCACAGTGCCATGTACAAAAGCAATTCATATGGCACATTTGTAGGGCACTCTTAGTGTTTTTTCCTAACTCCTATAACTCACTATTCAGGCAAGATGAGTTTGGTTTGTAGGACCTCTGAGGGTCAATGTCTCCTTGGACTGGCTCTGGATGCTAACATCAAGGATGTTACTAGGGGCAAGAGCACTTATCTTTCCCAGCAGAAGAAGCCTAAAGAACTGACTTTTAAGTCATCTCTATTTGTCCCTGCCTAGAAGAATTACAGCTCGGCTGCAGCTTTCCGCATAAAGCCATGTCCCCAGAGAGTAGCCCCCCATCTAGCTGCAAGGTCTGATGCAAAACAAAGCTGCCAAATCCACAATTAAGCCTTACTCGACATGAAGACCCCACTTTCCAGGATTAGGAGGACCTTTGTGGCTGCCTAGATGTCCTGCATCCCTGGTGCCTTGGTGCAAGAGGATGGTGTCTCGGAGCTACAAACTTAAGTTTTATTTCCTGCTCCTTCTTCGTTTTCCAACGTCAAACCTCCCTGCCTGTCCTCAGAAACTTGTAAATCTTCATCGGGCACTCTCTGGACTTTTGGACCAAGGGGTCCCATTAGAAGCTGCAGAACAGTTTCAGGCATTTTACTCCAACCTGTGTTCTGTACCAATACCCAAGGTGCTGGCTCCAATGTTAACCCTAGTGCACTTTTGTAGGATTCTTATTGTGGGATACTTGGCCGATGACCTGCTGCAGGCACAGTCAGCAGTGTCTCTGTATGGCGACACAGTATATGACTGTACAGACGTTACACAGTTTTGGATGCATCCTAGACCTGCAAAAATCATCACTAACTCTTTCTCAACAGGCTAATCCTGGACACTTCCCTGACCAAAGTGCCTTTCCCCAGGCAAAACGCTGTCAGACCCTCTGCTTCTGCATTACGGTCTTAGGGCTGAAAGAAGACTCCTTTGCAGCTATAATTTGCCCATTTTTACCCCATGCATTTGCAACACAAAGACCTGTTCTCATCTATTGGTTCTGTCTCTGGACAAACCAATTTGGTTAAAGCTAAGGACCACGCTGCCCCTGTCTTGGTGGTTCCAAGATGCAGTGTTGGACTTGCAGAAGTCCTTTCTTGCCATGCTCTGGAGGATCCTAAAAAATTCAGGTGATTTGGCTGGCCCTTCAGCAGTGTACCAACCTGTTGGTGAGCTATCCAATTTGGATCCAGTCAGACAACACCCCAGCGGTGTCATACGTCCATTAGGGAGGAATAAGACCGCCTTTTGAGAGAAATAAGCAGTCTTGTTGTGGCAAGAGAGGTAGAGTGATTCCTTTCCTGGAAGATTTTTTTTTTTTTTTTTAACTATAGGTTTGTCTTCTATACACCAATATATATCCATTTTTAATCATATATGAATGTATCCTTAGTAATAGTAATGATAATATTGTAATGTATTACTTGATCCTTTTATTTACAGTGCAGCTATTTTATTTCATTTTCTTGTTTTACTCCCTGTTTCCAGTAGTAACATTGTATTCCCTGATACTGGCGGTCTACAAGCCAAGGGTTAATGGCTCAGCTATTTCTAATGTGATTTTCTCTCCCCTCCCACTTACCTCCCCCTCCCGCCATTTTGGCTTTATAAGTCCATTACTTCCTTTCACTGTCCATCAGTGGCGGCTGGTCATATGGGGCGCAGGGGCTCCGCCCCCCCCATCCATGCGTCCGGCCCCCTAATCTACATGCGGGGCGCCGGATGCATGGAGTTCAATGGGGCTGTTTTTTTTCAACCATGTGATTAGAGCCAGAGGCACTCCCAGGCTAAAAAATAGGGTGGGCGAGGGGCGCAGAGCAGTGCGCTCGAGCCCACCCAGTTGTGTGACAATAGCGAATGAAAATTCGCTATTGTCACACGGATCCTCCTCCTGGCCAATCAGAAAGTGGGTTTTGAGACCCGTTTCCCGATTGGCCAAAAGGAGAAGCCATGCCATTGGGCATGGAGGAGGAGGGAGGAGACGCAGAAGACGGGGAAGAGGCCAAAGCTGCCGCCTTCTGCTGCCTCCAGGCAGGGTGAGTGGGGGGGGGGGGTTCTGTCTGTCTGTCCTGTCCGTCTGTCCTGTCCGTCCTCTCCTGTCTTGCTGTGGTCTGGGGGGGGGTGTGGCCTGGTGTCCCCCAACCCCCCTTCCGGCCCATGGAGCACCAGCTGCCACTGCTGTCCATGCATTTGAAGAAAAGGCTAGGCATTTTGACAGCTGTCATCCTGGTGTGCAGCCTAGACCGCTGCTGTTAAAACCCATACTTAGAGCTGGCTGACTCCCTGTCATTCTCAGTCTCTGTTTTGCTCAGTGATGTCTACAGCCTCACACTGATTACACTTTCTTGGTCCCAGGTGTTCCCTATCCATGTTGTTTCATGCTAACTTCTATGTAAGTGTGCTGCTATTTTAATAAAGCGTTTTTTTTTTTTTTTTTATACTGACTTCAGCGCCCTGCTATTTGTTTTCTTCCTTTCTTGGAGGGAACTTAGATTTACAGGTTTTTCAGCTGTTAACGTTACTAGCGTAGACAGTTGGCAGACAGGTTTCCTCAGCCAGCAGCACTTGAACTCGGGGAAGTGATCTCTGCTCTGTGTCACAGGTGGGGATGCCACATATAGACCTCAATGTTCAGCAACCTGCTGGACATGTTTTTGTCCAGATCCAGGGATCTGTTGATGGAGGCAATGGATGCACTAGTGGCTCTGTGAGATCAGTACACTCTGATCTATTTTCCTCATACGATTGTGGAGGAAATTAATATACGCTTGATGCACAAATAACTCTGTTGCGCTAATAAGTGCAGTTTTGTATATTAATATACACTAAGCGCAATTCATTCTGTTGTACTAAACAGCACAATTTTTTTAAATTGTATTTTTATTGAAAATGTTTGAACAAGTACAAAAGAATTCCTATAGGAACATTATAAACATTGAAAAACATTGAGTGGGACTCGAGAGTCAATGTATTACATAGATGCAAAGAAAAGGCAAAATTAAAAGAGAGAGCAACAGTAAAATCTGTAACAGTATGACCTGAGGGATTTAGGGCAAGGCAATGTAAAGCCAGAAATTAAGACGAGGAAGCCAAGTCATGGGGTCCAAGGAATTGTATAGTGTAGTTAAAAGGTACAGTCCCCTATGGCCTCTATCAATTAGAACCCGGAGGGGAACCATAGTCTGAGGCATCCCATGTCTTATTGAAATGGGTAATAGCAACTCCCACTAATGTCGTCATATACTCCATTCTACGTAAGTCTGAAATCGACTTCAATAACTGAGTTTGATTAGGCAGGGTAGTAGATAACCAATGTAGCGGAATTAGTCTTTCTCAGCTCTTTTGTATAATGCATTGGAGAGCTCTCACCAATCTTTAGAGACACAGACACAAACAGGCTGGTTCCGTTTGGAAGTTCCTAAATTGTCCTGTGATGAACAATATGCTTCGTTTAGAGGGCAATAAAAGAGTATATACAGGAAGTGATGGCTACACCACATCAGCCATTGACACACTTGTATACATCCAAATGTACAACAGAAATGGGAGTGCATGTAAATGAACTAGGGATAGACCGATATGGTTTTTTCAGGGCCGATACCGATATTTTGGTCACAACATATTGGTATCGGCCGATATGGGCTGATATTTTGTACATTTAAAGTTTTGAAAAATAAATACAAATTTTTGACACAAATTTGGTACTGAACATGTTAATTTTTGTTTAATGCTTAATGGGTGGCTTGCTGGCACCCTGTGGTGGGTGGGTGGTTGGCTGTCTGGCACCCTGTGGTGGGTGGGTGGTTGGCTGTCTGGCACCCTGTGGTGGTGGATGGGTGGCTGGCTGTCTGGCACCCTGTGGTGGTGGGTGGCTGGCTGGCTGTCCAAGGTGAGGGAGGCGGCCTAAGAAGGCAGAAAGACGTCACAAAAATATCAGCAATATCGGCCAGTTCCAGGGCCGATACCGATATATTGGGGAAAGTGCATATCGGCCACGCCGATAATCGGTCTATCCCTACAATGAACCAACTGGAACTGTGTGCAGGAGTTTCCAGCTGGTCTGTATACAATGGAATCAGCATGGATTCTCATGAACACGGCCATGCCAGCACATACACATACACTCCGATCATAACCTGTTAGAGTGAATCCTATATAATATAGTTCATAAAAACCATATTTGATAGTGATCATCCTACTGTTCCAGTGAATGAGACTTTAGCTGCAAAAGACAATAGCAGCAGTGTTTTAATCATGCAGATCAAGCATAGCAGCTGCCAGCCATTAATCCTGACAAAAGGCCAGATATTAAAACTATAAGAATTCCACAATCACAAACATATCTCTGCCATTAAAAACCGGGGCCCCGGCTGGCTGATATACATCTGTGTGGTGGAGTTCGCCTTGCACTGCCATAGATCCGGACTGGCAACCCCGATAGGGATGATCAGGCTACAAGTAGCGTGCAGTCTCCATTTAATGGAAGGTTTCCACAATTACAGGTCTTTCCTCAAAGCCTGTTAAAGCAATATTCGCTGTGCATAGCAATTACCTGTAAACCGACATTGGGAGAAATAATGGCAATTTAACTAAAAACACATCCTAAAGAAATGTCCACACAAATATTAATAAAATTTCCACAACACGATCCACAGGATTAAGATGAAGGGCATTCTGGTGATCCTCATTTCTCTGAAATGACCTATGTGGTTTTTGTTGTACACTGACCTGGTAAAACTTCCCGCAGACCCATCATTGCCTCTGCCAGACCACCCAGAGCTGCAGTCCCAAGGACAAATTCTACCACCCTGCTACATGTTTTAAGGGAAAGGGGCATCCCTAAATCTGATTCATACCATGCTCAGTGCTAGAAAGTCTACTTGCCCCAATGGTTTTTTTTGGGCAGGTAAGGCTCACTTTGCTTTGAGTCTTGGTGCTTTTATACCAGGAGTTTCTCCAGTTGAAGGGATTATGTTTTCTGCAGATGGGTCTAGACCAGTGTTTTTAAACCTTTTTCTTCTGTCATGGCACCCTTCAAAAGTAGTTTCATTCTTGAGGCTCCCCAGTCAAACTTCTTTCCCTCTGTTTCTGCAGGTAACCCTTTCATTTCAATAGGCTGGCCTATAGGCACACAGCAACACAGATGGGAATCACAGGGTTATTCAGGCTTGTGTTTGGGGGACAGTAAAACCTCATGGTTGAACGTGTTTTCTCTTACATCCTCTTGACAGTCCCTGCCCATTCATACAGTCTTCATGATTGGAATATTGGCCTTCTCCGCAGGAGCAAGCTATGCAGTAATTTTGTTAATACAACAAACATTAACTTATAGACACACCCACAGGGGGCCGTCCCTCTGGCCTATATCCTCCAGCCAGTACCACTCTAATCCAGTTCTTTGCTGCCTAGCGTCAGGAGTAGGCTAGGTTTTCCCTGCTGGGACCTAGTGTCTCCGTTTTTTTTCTTGTTTTATTGCTGAAAAGTGTTTTTTCTTTTAAGAATAGCTTTTTATTTTTTCTCACCTACGCTAGTTAGTCAGAATTTGGAGGACTACAAGCGTCAGCAGAACTGGGCCTCGTACTGGTTAATATAGAACCTTATGGAGTCCCAGTCTGCCATTGAGCGTTGCAAGCTTTTGGTACACCCAGGCCTCGCAATGACAGTGCCCCTAGAAGCGGGGACGAGCCTGCAAAGTTTTCCCATCTTCGCTGGGATGTCTCAACGTCGGAACGCCCGGGGTTGCTAGCATCCTTCCTGGCTGACGGCACCCCCACCCAGGTGGGAGGTCTCCTGTGTCTGAGCGGAGCCCACGTTCGGTGTATGGTGAGTACGACTAACCCTCTGTCCCTGGGAACAGGTTTTTGAGGGGGTATTGAGTGGGCTCACTCTGGGGATGACGGTACATGTAAAGTTTGCTGTAATATCCCCCTCATGGCCGTGGGATGCCCCCCTGTGTTTACATTCCCTGTCCCTGCGGTAGTGAGGCACCATTTTTTTGTGGCTCAGAGGGCTTTTGCCTCTAGGGGCGTGAGGTCACTTCCTCTTTATAATCAGCTTTCTCAAAAGCAGCGTGGCAAGTATAGGGACACTGTGAGAGGAATTTACTGGTTTTCTCTGGCTATATTTCCGCTAGCACTCTTTTGTCAGTTTAGCTTTAGTTAATAGAAGGGTGTCCACCTGTAGTGCAGTTTGCAATAGGGGTTCGTGGGAACCACCGTTTTAAAGGGCCACAGAAGTATCGAATGTTGGGGCATAGGTTGGGATTTTAAAGGTACCGTTTTAACATAACCAATATGACACCAGAAATTGTGTGATCTATTATTTTCTTAAAAATATAGCTTTATTGTATATAAATAATCCCAACAGTGGGATGTATGATCATATATCAAACAGACATAATGACAGACAAAAAATCATAAAATACAATATAAAAATGTGCCATGATGGCGAACATCACAGTATCAACATGTAGTCACAGCCTTATTTGTGTGGGTGGACTCCCCAAGAGGTTGCTGCCGGCCTGGGCAACCCTAGCCGATATGCAAACCTCTAGTGTATCCGACTTCCACTACCCGACATGTTTCGCGGTGTGAACCGCTTCCTCAGGGGTATAAGGAATTAACAGTGACCAACTAAAGAGGTGACAGGAGAAAACAAACATTAGCATCATAGTTATACAGTTCGTACTTTAATATCATATGATTGAGTTGTTGCGAATATCGGTATGTGTCAAGAATGGAGCATTGGGCCGTGGCCCCTCCACCTTCTGACACTTGCACGTCATATATTCGATCATAGTTACCACGATTACTTACATAAATAACAGGAAAATTTATTTACACTGACATGCAGGCCGGAGCTCATGCGATATTCCCAGGTGATGAGACTGATGTATCACAAGCATCCAAGATACACGTGCTGGGTGCCAACTAATGTCCCCCAGGCGGGCATGGACGACCACATGTAGAAGGCAGCTTTGCCTAGAATTGTAGAGAGTATATTCTATACTAGTGAATCAATGCAATAGATGCCAATGGATACTAGTAAGTATTTCATACATAAACCAGATATAGTGCTTAAGATAGACATATGTCCACCCATTAGATAGTTATCATTATTGTCATGGGTAACTAAAGAACTTTATGATGGTTGATGAAAATAGTAACAGTATATAATGTCTTGATACCTACCAAAATAAAGGCTAGCAGGTAGCACACTGGTCAGACGATGGATATGGCGGTGTTGCGTACATAGGGAGCGATAGGATATCTATAAGGGAATTGTCCCGTTGTATTCGGGTCTCCAAATGATCCCCTGGATATCTGTGGAGGTATATGTATAGTTGATATAAAATATAAAAAATATAGAAGAGGTGCTTGACACAACCAGGCCAATGTTCCTCAGTAGCAGAAAGCCCGAACCCACATGGTTACCCAAAGAGTCAGACATATACAAGATGGGTAAAGACAGGGGTCCGTAGTATGTGACACCCTGTGCTGGGTCCCAAAGCCATACAAGTACAGCGTGGTAGACGCCATTACCTCTCCTAGTCCGCGTGTCCAGCCTCCATCGTCTACTTACTACGGAACCCTGTCTTTACCCATCTTGTATATGTCTGACTCTTTGGGTAACCATGTGGGTTCGGGCTTTCTGCTACTGAGGAACATTGGCCTGGTTGTGTCAAGCACCTCTTCTATATATTTTATATCAACTATACATATACCTCCACAGATATCCAGGGGATCATTTGGAGACCCGAATACAACGGGACAATTCCCTTATAGATATCCTATCGCTCCCTATGTACGCAACACCGCCATATCCATCGTCTGACCAGTGTGCTACCTGCTAGCCTTTATTTTGGTAGGTATCAAGACATTATATACTGTTACTATTTTCATCAACCATCATAAAGTTCTTTAGTTACCCATGACAATAATAACTATCTAATGGGTGGACATATGTCTATCTTAAGCACTATATCTGGTTTATGTATGAAATACTTACTAGTATCCATTGGCATCTATTGCATTGATTCACTAGTATAGAATATACTCTCTACAATTCTAGGCAAAGCTGCCTTCTACATGTGGTCGTCCATGCCCGCCTGGGGGACATTAGTTGGCACCCAGCACGTGTATCTTGGATGCTTGTGATACATCAGTCTCATCACCTGGGAATATCGCATGAGCTCCGGCCTGCATGTCAGTGTAAATAAATTTTCCTGTTATTTATGTAAGTAATCGTGGTAACTATGATCGAATATATGACGTGCAAGTGTCAGAAGGTGGAGGGGCCACGGCCCAATGCTCCATTCTTGACACATACCGATATTCACAACAACTCAATCATATGATATTAAAGTACGAACTGTATAACTATGATGCTAATGTTTGTTTTCTCCTGTCACCTCTTTAGTTGGTCACTGTTAATTCCTTATACCCATGAGGAAGCGGTTCACACCGCGAAACATGTCGGGTAGTGGAAGTCGGATACACTAGAGGTTTGCATATCGGCTAGGGTTGCCCAGGCCGGCAGCAACCTCTTGGGGAGTCCACCCACACAAATAAGGCTGTGACTACATGTTGATACTGTGATGTTCGCCATCATGGCACATTTTTATATTGTATTTTATGATTTTTTGTCTGTCGTTATGTCTGTTTGATATATGATCATACATCCCACTGTTGGGATTATTTATATACAATAAAGCTATATTTTTAAGAAAATAATAGATCACACAATTTCTGGTGTCATATTGGTTATGTTAAAACGGTAAAATCCCAACCTATGCCCCAACATTCGATACTTCTGTGTACTCAATTAGGGATGTGGTACCTCACGACAAAATTCACTATTCTAATGAGCTAATTTTGTTGTTTTAAAGGGCCAGTGTAATTTTTTTGCACTTTGCTAATATGGAGTCCCCGGATAGCAAATTCCTCACAGACCTTGGTGGTTCAGATACTCCTGATCCCACTTCCTTAGCCTCTTTATCCGCTGCACTTGCGACTTTAGCGTCAAAAGTTGATCTACTGATGTCTGACCGAGTTACAAAGAAACAGCCTATGCCCTCTCAGTCTTCTGACTCAGAGCCTGAATTGGTTGCCACAGGTGACGTCCCCCTTGAGGGGTCCCGTTTTCTCAGTCAGATGTGGAGGAGGAGGATTCTTCCTCTTGGATAGCACCTTACCACGCTGTGGTAGACGCACTTATTACCTCCGTTAAGGAGACTTTAAATCTTGATGATAAGCCCTCCATTGCAGGTAAGCGGGTTTCCTTCGGGACCCGCAAGGCCCTGAAGTCGGGTCAGGTTTTTCCTTGTCCCGAGGAGTTTCAGGAAATGGTAAATGACCAATGGCGTCGCATTAAGCAGACGCTGGTAGTACCAAAGAGATTTAAGTACCGTTATCCCTTTGTGCATTCGGTTGATACTCGCTGGACTGTGGTTCCTAAAGTGGACCACACTGTTTCCAGACTGAATAAATTCACCTTGATGCCCGTGGAAGACTCCCCGGTGTTCAAGGACCCGGCAGACAGATGAGTGGAAACGCTTTCCCGCCATGTAAATGGTGGCGGGTTTCCTGCTGAAACCGGTGTTCGCCTCAGTGATGGTCGCACTCTGGTAGCAGACACGGTTTCTGCTGCTGTGATGGACATGTTGGATCAAATGGCACAGGCCTTGATGTACCTGTGTGACGCGGCTTTGGATGAGGCTCCTTTGGTCGCACGTTTATCTGCGGTCGGGATTGCAATCCGCCGCATTATTTGGCTGAAAAGCTGGCCTGCCGACCACACTTCTAAGACAGTGTCTGACATTCCTTATGCGGGGGATCGTCTTTTTGGTGACTCTCTGGATGAGCTGATCAAGGGGCTTACTGGGGGTAAGAGTACTCTCTTGCCTCAAGTCTTGAAAGGTAAATCTCCCTACGCTTCCCTCCTTTAAGACTAACCGGGGGTCTTATCGTGCCTTTGGGGCACAGGAAAAGGATAAGTCCTTCAAGGCCTCCAGTGGTCACAAGAAATTTTGGGCGGGTAAGCCCAAAACGGGTCAAGCTGGGCAGGCAACCCAGTCCACCCCTTCCTGAAGGGACGCCCTCATCCGTATCAGGTGTGGGGGGACGTCTGCGTTGTTTTCTCGGGCCCTGGCTGTCCGACATTCAGGACAGGTGGGTTCGCGAGCTCATTCGTTCAGGGTACAAGATCGAGTTCCGATCTCGCCCCGCAGACAGATTCTTTCCATCAAATCTCCATCTGACTACCGATCGTTTCCGGGATCTACGAGTGGTTCAAAATCTTCTCGCCCAAGGGGTCATCGTGACGGTCCCTCCGCGGGACAGGTTTCAGGGGTTTTACTCCAATCTGTTCACAGCGCCCAGAAAAGAGGGCAAGGTGCGTCCAATTTTGGACCCAAGTTACTGAACCGCTTTGTGCGGGTACAAAAGTTCCAGATGGAATCCATCCGGTCGGTGGTGGCATCTCGGAGTCCAGGGGAATTCATGGCCTCCAATGACCTAAAAGATGCATATCTGCACATCCCTTTTTACGAGGGTCATCAGCTGTATCTCTGCTTGCAATCGCAGAGGAGCATTACCAGTTTGTGGCGTTGCCCTTCGGTCTCGCTTCGGCTCCAAAGGGTGTTCACCAAGGTTTTGGCGCCTGTGTTGGCTCTGCTACGGGGCAGAGATCCTTACCAGGTGGGACAGGCATCCTCAGTCTTGGACAGAAGCATTTCTCTAAGCCTCCAGGTGAGATTGGATCTTTTATGGTGGCTCCAGTCACCGATTCTGACACAAGACAAGTCCTTACGGCCGTTATTGTGGACGGGGCTCTCCACGGATGCCAGCCTGTTGGGCTGGGGTGGAGTTCTGGGCATGATTTGTGCCTAGGGGGACATGGTCGGGGGAGAAGTTCTCCCTACCGATAAATGTCCTGGAGCTCTGGGCAATCAAGCTCTGTTTGTTCCGTTGGTCGGCTCAGATTCAAGGCTGCCCTGTACGAGTGCAGATGGACAACGCCACAGCGGTGGCATACATCAATCATCAGAGGGGCACCAGGAGTGCCCGGGCAGCCAGGGAAGTGGCCGAGATTCTGTCTTGGGTATCTGAGTCACCAGACTCTGGACCAGGGGGAATGGTCCTTACACCCGGAGGTGTTTCTCATTCTGTGTATCCGGTAGGGGTCTCCGGACGTGGATCTGTTCGCATCCCGTCTCAACAAAAAAGTGGAAAGGTTTGTGGCTCGAGCTCGCGATCCTCTGGCGGACGCCTCGGACGCGTTAGTGGTGCCGTGGCATCGGTATCAGCTGATATATGCCTTTCCTCCGATTCAAATGTTGTCCAGGTTCCTCCACAATTTAGCCTCGGAATGGATGCTGGTGATTCTGGTAGCTCCAGACTGGCCGCGTCGGTCTTGGTACGGGGACATTATGCAGATGGTTGTCGAACCTCCCTGGCGGCTTCCACTAAGAAACGATCTTCTGTCTCAGGGACCGATCTTCCATCCTGCTTTACAGTCGCTGGCTTTGACGGCTTGGCTGTTGAAAGCCAAGTCTTGTGAGACAGGGGTACCCCGTCGGCTGCTATTCCTAGCTTGCTAAAAGCTAGAAAAGCTTCCTGCAGGGCATATTTTGCCTGGTGTGAGTCACAAGGTCTTCACCCCCGCTCCTTTTCATTGGCGAGGGTTTTGGCCTTCCTACAGACTAAGGTGGATCAGCGCCTGGCGCTGACCACGATCATAGGGCAATTGTTGGCCTTGGCCATTTTTTTCA
Organism: Pelophylax lessonae; assembly: GCF_965119305.1. Lineage (NCBI taxonomy): Eukaryota > Metazoa > Chordata > Amphibia > Anura > Ranidae > Pelophylax > Pelophylax lessonae. Next base: position 136,311,322 of record NC_138771.1, read on the forward strand.
GCGCCCTTTGGCAACTAATTCTTTGATTTGCACCTTTATTCAGGGGGTGCGTTATCTGGCTCCCCCGAGGAAGGCTCTCTTACCTCCCTGGGACCTGAATCTGGTTCTGTCTGTTTTACAACGACCTCCCTTTGAGAACATCAGAGAGATCCCTCTGCCTGTGTTGTCACAGAAAGTTGCCTTTCTAGTGGCAAACACATGCTCGCAGAGTGTCTGAGTTGGCGGCTCTATCTTGCCGCTCCCCCTATCTGGTTGTTCATAGGGATAAAGTGATCCTGCGATCAAATTAGTCTTTTCTTCCTAAGGTGGTTTCAGCCTTCCACCTCAATGAGGATATTGTGTTGCCTTCGCTTTGTGGAAAGCCTAAGCATCCAAAGGAATTTGCCTTGCATTCCTTGGACGTGGTTTGGGCGATCAAGGTTTACCTTTCCGCCACGGACTCTTTACGGAAGTCGGATTGTCTGTTTGTCCTTCCTGAAGGACCTCGGAAGGGTACAGCGGCGTCTGCGGCAACCATTTCCAAATGGATCAGACAGACGATTGTGCAGGCCTATTCGATTAAGGGTCGGGTTCCTCCCTTCCCTGTTAAGGCGCACTCCACTAGAGCGGTTAGTGCGTCTTGGGCTTTTCGCCACCAGGCGTCGGTGGCTCAGATGTGCAAAGCGCGCGACATGTACACACCTTTTCTAAGTTTTACAAACTTGATGTGTTTGCATCCTCGGATGCTTCTTTTGGCCGCAAGGTTTTGAGTGCGGCAGTGGTTTAAAGAGACATGCTATTTTTTTTTAATGTCTCTTAGTCATGGGGTTTATTATATTTTTTAACTGGGTTAGCTCTTGTTGAGCTTTACTTACCCCACTGGTTCAGTTCAGTTTTTTTCTCTGACCTGGGTGCTGCATTGCCTATTTTAAGGTTGCGTTTTCCCACCCATCACATCTACATTGCTTTGGGACGTCCCAATCGTGAAGACTGTATGAATGGGCGGCGACTGTCAGAGGACATAAGAGAAAATAAAATTTTTGTAAAATCTTAACGTAAAATTCTTTTCTCTGAGTCCTCTGACAGTCGCCGCCCCCGCCCCTGCCCCTCTCTTTGGGGTTGACGGTTTTTCATGGACTGCTTGCTACATAACTGGATTAGAGTGGTACTGGCTGGAGGATATTGGCCAGAGGGACGGTCCCCTGTGGGTGTGTCTATATGTTAATGTTTGTTGTATTAACAAAATTACTGCCTAGCTTGCTCCTACGGAGAAGGCCAATACCCCAATCGTGAAGACTGTATGAATGGGCGGCGACTGTCAGAGGATGTAAGAGAAAATAATTTTACGGTAAGATTTTACAAAAATTCTATTTTTTCCACCATCCTACTGCTCCCCCTTTAGCTGCAGAGGCAGCAATCAGGGTCATACACATGCTGTGGCTGCACCAGAAAGTATACCCCCAGATGAATGGGGCCATGCTGCAATTGCATGCATTCCATGCGGTTGTGGTGCAATTGTGCTGCATTTAAGGGGCTAAAAAAGGCAGTTAGGAGGCAACATTATTGCCTCTTCACTGCCTGTCAAATGCTTCTGGAAAGCAATCCGAGCACGGGCATGATAGTCTTTACTGCTATAGTGAACGAGCCCTCAAAAACCAGTACAGAATTAAAGGTCAGGATTAAAAGTAACATATGTACATACATAGACGTATGCATATAAACATACATACTTGGACACACTTACATGCAAACACACACATACTTTATAGCCTTTTTAAAAACTACAGTTCTGTACTTGCACTCACACTGCTGGGAGCTGCACTGTAGGGGGAGGCAGAGAAGACGTCTCCCCCTTCCACTGCTCTGCACATGACTGTCCTGCTTACACTTAAGTAACGTGGGTCGAAATTTCGGTCGGTTCAGCAGCTATCAGGTGAATTTCGATCCATGTATGGGCACCCTGGTCTACCGAGCTGTACAACCAGCCTATTGGATTTTTCCCTGATTAATCAGTGCTGCTAGCTATAGCCAGTAACACTCATTGTATTCTGAGGGTGGGGAAGGCTCTCTGTCGTTGGAACACAATCTGTTTTTTTTTTTTTTTTTTTTTTTTTCGTTTACCCTGCTGGTTGAACAAAAAAAAAAAAAAAAATGAATGTATGGGCTGCACCTAAAGCTCCCGCTGTGCTGATGTACAGTTTAGCAAGCAGTGAGAGATCTATCACAGCCTTTCTCAACCAGGATGCTGCAGAACCCCTGATGAGCTCAGGTGGCACTGGAGTCGAGAGAGGTTGGTATAGACTATAAACCAACCTTTGTCTCCTAGTACCATCAAGGCCCAGGTATCTGCCCTTTCTATTCTGCTCTAAAGACCTTTGACTTCCCACTCCCTCATAAGATCTTTGTGCAGGTGGTCTTCTGTGTGATTTCCCCACCCCCCCCCCCATTTAATCCCCTTTTGACTCCACTGAATATGAATCTATTTTCTTTCTGCGCTTCAGAAGCCCCCATTTCACATTACTCTCTCCTCTCTGACCCACAATGTTGTTTTTCTTGTGGCCATCACCTTGTCTAGGTGAGTGTCTAAGCCAGTGTCTTTATCCTGCAAGGAAGCCTTTTTGGTCCTGCTCAAGGACAATGTGGTGTTAAGGCCCTTTCTTCTCAAGGTTGCCTTTGCTTTCCTTAACCGGTTGCCGACCGCCGCACGACTATATACTGCGGCGGTCAGCCCCGGCCAGGCAGAGTGACGTATCGATACGTCACTCGCCTGTCACTGACTTGCGAGCCTATTGCGGGCGGGCGCGCGCCCGCCGCGGCTCGTTCACAGACAAGTCAGTGCGTGTGTCCGGCGGACTCGATGTCCGCCGGTCACACTACGATCGCTCCTGTGAAGGGAGAAAGGCGGAGCGGCTTATGTAAACAAGCCGCCCGTCATTCTCCCTGGTGAAGATCTGACAGTTCTACTATGTAGAACCGTTGATCTTTGCTTTTACACCAATAGCCATGTCCCTGCACAGTTAGAAACACGCCCCTAAGACACACTTAACCCCTCCCTGTCCAATAAAGTTAACCCCTTCCCTGCCAGTGTCATTTTTGCAGTAACAGTGCATATATATATATATAGCACTGATTACTGCAGTAATGTCACTGGTACCCCCAAAAGTGTCAAAAATTTCAGTCAACGGTCTGATCTGTCCGCCGCAATGTCGCAGTACCGCAAACAAAATCGCAGATCGCCGCCATTACTCGTTAAAAAAAAAAAAAACACCAAAAATGACAAAAATCTTTCCCTTTGTTAGTAAACGCGATAACTTTTGCGCAAACCAATCAAAATACGCTTTTTGCGATTTTTTTTTTTTTTACCAAACATATGTAGCGTAAAACAATTTGGCCGAAAATGTTAAAAAATTTAGATTTTTACATTTTTTTTGGCCTTGTATTTTTGTCCATGTGATTCAAAGATATACAAAGACTAGCCAGACAGCAGTGAGCCTGATTACCTGACGTTTCTCTAATGCAGTTAAGCAACACTGCTAAGTCACCTTCCTGTCCCCAGTCAATGTGTGGCCAGTAAAGGAGCAGCAAAAGACTGATGGATTGTTCTCGGTTTTCTTCTTGTCACCATGGTCCTTGATAGCACATGTGCATGTGGATAACCTTATTGGCCCTTAGTGCAGCCCTCCCTCCCTCTCCTAGTTTGAGTCTGCTACCGCAGCTCCATAGAGTGGGATCTAGCTGTTAAAGGGACAGTCGGGTCTTGCTAATATTACCAGCAGAGTGGTTGCAATAGACTTGCAACCAAATGTGTAAGAACAGTATATTTAATAAGCCCTCCCCCAAAAAAACAGAAACAAAAATCACCGTAAAGTCCTTTTCTTGGAGTCCACTGAAGGATACAGAAAATCTTAAACATTTGTGGTAAACTGTCCCCTACAGGAGGATTGGATGCTAGCATACGAAAAAAAAAAAAAAAACTGTAGGCCAGGCCTAGGTATAAGCCCTCTCACCATCAAATTGCTAGGAGACTTCAAGAGAAGGATTTATTGACTAGTACAAGAACCCTATTTTTTTTTTTTTTTTTATATAACACGTCATACTTACCTGCTCTGTGCAATGGTTTTGCACAGAGTCGTCCTCTTCTCGGCTCCCTCGAATCACTCCTGGCCCCTCCCCACCGAGTGCAAGCTACTTCTATTGGGGCACTTGTGCATTGTCCCTCCCAAGCTTTGCTCTTGAGCTCTGCTCCCTACTGCCTTGTCACTGGCTGTGATTGACAGACTGAGGTTGATTTACTATAAGGCCCCTTTCACACTTGTGCGACCTAAAAGTTGGGCGATTTTGCTGTGACTTGAAGCAATGCCTATGTAATCTTGAAGTCTCTGGACCTCAAATCGCATCAGTCAGACCAAAGTAGTGCAGGAATTACTCTGAAGTCGTTGGGACTTGAAGCCGCACAGATATGAATGGAACTCATTGGAAATAATGGAGTACGACTTTCCAAGTCGCAGGACAAGTCGCACAAGTATAAAAGTTGCCTTACTGGAGAGTGCAAAAATCGGTGCAGTTCTGCAAAGAAACCAATCAGCTTCCAGGTTTTTTTTTTTTTGTCAACGGTTAATTGAACAAGCTGAAGTTGGAAGCTAATTGGCTACCATGCACAGCTGCACCAGATTTTGCACTCTCCAGGTTTAGAAAATCAACCTCACTGTCTCTCAACCAATGAGGAGTGAGAGGGCCAGAAGAGGAGCTGCTGTAAAGCACATCTCTGGATTGAGATTGGCCTCAGGTGAATATAAGAGAAGGGAGGGTGGGGTTAAGCGGTATACTGCAGATTTTTATCTTCGTGCATAGAATGCATGGAAAAAAAAACTTCATCCTTTAGAATTTTAACTTCCTTATCAACACTTAGTTACCTATAACCACTTCCATTTAAGTCCTTTCTTTCCATCTATTCTTTGGTGTTAATTTTAGCTGACTTTTTAATATTTATATGTGAAGTTTTCTGTTGTTTTTTTTTTTTTTTTTTAAATTTTCCTAGCGTTCCATTAAAAAAATACTCCTCACTTACATAATTACCATTTGTTAAAAAAAAAAACTGCTTATGTCCATAAGGGTTATTCAGCTGAAGTATGGATTGTCATCTTTTTTTCCGAATGTAATATGACTTTTATTTATCTGCATGGACATGTTCACTCATTTGAGCACATTCTTTGTTTACACAGGTCACTCAACTTGCTCGCTACTTTGAACCTCTGATCCAAGCTGCTGTTGGTCTAGTTTCTAAAATTCTTGACCATCAACAGCAGATGACTGTTCTAGATCAAACCAAGACACTTGCAGAGTCTGCATTACAGATGCTCTACGCTGCTAAGGAAGGTGGAGGTAATCCAAAGGTATGGATTATTGTGCATCAATATAAACTATACTGCTCCTGCTTTGTGTACATAAATCAGTAATGAGTTTCAATACAATGAAAATCAGTGATTTATGAAACAGAATAAAATGAAATAGAAGTGACGCTGCACACTATAAGTGTCAGGATACCAAACAATTAAATTTGCAATAAAAATATAGATGCACTGTCCCTTTAAATCATATCTCTCAATTTAACATAAATATATACTACCCCTCTAAGCTACATTGCACTCAGTATAACACACATAATAACACTATACAGTGGTACCAGGACAAGACAAATGGTGCAGTAATTAGTCCTCAATGACAACTACATTAATATTGTCACACATTTTTCTATCAGGTGAAGCACAAGTGGCAGCAATCCTTGATGCAATTTCATTGTTCCGTCATCACAGATAAATTGCTACCTATTTACTGGCAAAATAAACCCCAAAACTTTAGAGGTAATCGGTACTTGGATGTGGGATAAAACCCAATGAACAGCCTTGTCACCATTCACTAAGAAACGCCAAATCCTCAATTTCCCTGCTTCATATGTCAGAGAAATAACAGGCTCACATCGCACAATATCCGATTTGAGGGAAAAGTGGAGGAACCATATTGCATTGCCTTTTGTCAAATTGTATTCAACTCAGTTGTACTTACAAGGGATGAAAAAAAGCTTTTAAATTCCGGCGGTGTTTGATCGCTTAGTTCTCAATGCAGAGGCACCAGGGGACATATGCAGCATCGGACCGATGCTGCATCCACCTAAGTAAGTATAAATGGACAATGACCCCAAACCCCATACTTCTCTTTTAATCTGCAGCCGCTGTAATTATCTGAAAATGCAATATGGCTACCTGGAGTTGTTCTGTACACAGAATATGTACTGACCACACCCCAGAAACATAATTTCCTGCTTGTGTGATTGGCTCACTGATTTTCCCAGAAGTCTGCACTAATATACAAGTTAGATTATTAGCATCCCTTGCAAAAAAATGAAATTTTTCGTGATATACTCCCAATAGGAACATGTCTAAAGGAATGCAAGCTCAGCAGATTTCCTCATTAGTGTTCTGCACGTGGCACAGCTGATAGATAATTATGAAACCACTCCCATTAGATTATTTTCCCACAGGGGCACAGAGAAACACACATTCTTCAGAATAACAAAAGGTAGGAATCTGAAACAAAGGTTGTTATAATCCTTGCAATGTACATAGATCACCCAGAGGGGAATGTTTTTTTCTCAACAAAAGTGGAGTTACGCTTTAAAATAATTTAAATATATATATATACCTTAGATTGTAAGCTCCTTGAGGGCAGGGACTGATGTGAATGTACAATGTATATGTAATGCGCTGCGTATATTGACAGCGCTATATAAGTACCTGAAATGATATATAACAGAAATACTGCCATCTAGTGGCCAAATTACTAATCACAATGAAAAATAACATCCTGAATGCATAGGGATTCCTCTCACCTCCAATATTCTTACAAAAAAAATTGAATACGCTATAAAAACCAACAATTCAATTAATGCACAAAACCATTATTCATTACATAATTATATACTACATAATATACATAATAATAAAACTTCCACACTAAAGAAATAAAATAATCTATTAAAGTGTTACTAAACCCACAACAGTGAAATCAGTGTGTATATGCAGTAAAGCATGCTTGTTATACTCACTGTGGAACCTAAGGGGTTAATACTCTGCATTGTTTCAAAAGGCTGTTTGATCCTGTATGCACAGATCCTCCTCTGATTGTATTGCCCCCAGAACATGTCCGGATTAGACAGAGTAAATGCAATCAGGCTGCACATATTCCGTTTAGTGTGTATTGCCAGTGTGTTTTTTCTTCTTGGAAGAGTGCATGTGATCAGCACAGGGCCAATCAGCACTGTCCAGACAGAGGGCCAGAGGTTCTGCATTATGATAGAACAGCCAGTGCAGTATGAAAACTTCTTCTACAAGCTTAACCAGGAACTGATAGAAGTCACAAGACTGCTATATACTGCTAATGAGAAAAGGTATTTAGCAGTTTATATTTACTAAAATAATTGCATTTCCATATACTGTGGGAGACCAGATCTAGTGAATGCAGGGTTCTGAGTTTAGTAACACTTTAGCCCCGGTTCACACTTCTGCGAGTGCCGGATTCGCATGTAATGTCGGAGCGCACTGCTCCGACATTACATGCGATCAGCTGTGCGGTGCGAGTTTAGCCATACAGTTTGTATGGCTAAATTCGCATCGCACCCGGAGCAAACACGCACAGGAGGCATTTTTGCAGCCGCATCAGGATCTGATCGCACAGCGGTTCACACTTGTGCGATCCGATCCTGTGCGAACTGCACGATCGCACTGCGATATGCGATCAAACTGGGGGTGTCGTTAAGATTACATTGACACCCCCAGCGTATCGCATATGGCAGTGTGAACTGCCGGGGGTGCGTGTGCGATGCGGGAACAGGCTGCGAATTCGCAGCCTTCCCGCATCGCATAAATGTGAACCGAGCCTTAAACAACATTTTAGGACCAGAAATAAAAGCAGAAAAAGCAAAGTGGTGCTATATTATTGCCATAACTAACTGGAGAGCATAAAAAATCCAAAAATATAAATTCTTACTAATAAAACAGTTAGGATTCCATTCTATGTTCAAGCCCCAGGGATGGTATGTCCTCAGTTCATTTATCCACCAGGTTTCTAATTGTAAGATCCCTCTCTTGATCTTACTACCCCTCCAATGTGAAGAATATTTATCCCAATAACCTTAATTCCAGAGAGCTCTTTCTTGTGGTGCAGGCACAATGTCTGGACAAATTATGCACCTTAAAGCCCTTTTTAATGTTGGCTATGTATTCTCCAATTCTTGTTTGTAGAGCCCTTGTGGTCCTACCAACATACTTATGCAGGCCACACGATCACTGAAGGAGATACACAACAACTCCTATTATTAGATTACTCATAACTCATAGAAGTAACATTGGAGGCGAAGGACCTTGTACATTGAACAATCTGTAAAAAGTGTAAGGGTCAGTGGTGCTTCTCCTTAGGCAGCGCCACTTTTTACATTACCTTCTATAACCTAGGTTATATTTATAGGGAGGCAACAGCCTTTTCATCATCCTTAGCGTGGAATTTTTCTCTTTTTTACATTGAATGATCTGTTTGCCACACTTACAAACTGCACATCTCCTACATGGAAAAAACATGGACAATCCTTCAAATAAGTTAACTTTTTGGTTGTTCTAAAAGATTAGGGGAAATGTTGTCTCTAAGGGACAGCGTTTTCTTCTAGATGACCATAGGATTGCCTGGGAGATGGAGACTGATATACTTATTTCTCTTTCGTTTATCGACAGACAGCGCTCCATAAATCATAACTATTGGGTTATATTGCCTCCACCAGGAGTATGACTAGGCAGAACAAAAAACACCTGGCTACGCCCATGGGCCATCCTCAGCTTGGTATATAACCTCCCCTCTGCTCTGGGTAATCAGTTTTAATCTGTCTAGTCAAGAGTAAGGACTTGGGCTCCCGGCTGGGATCTCCGGCCCTAGCAATTTTTTTCTCCTTCCTTCCATCTTTTTTGTTTTTTCTCTCGGGAGATCTGCAATCAACTGCTGGGCTGGCGACGGGCTAGATAAACTAGATCCAATTGTCCCCCCAGCCCAGCCAGTGACCGCGTGCAGCTTGCTGCTACTCTCTAGGTCAGCCGTGACATAGCCTCACAATTAGAGGTCGGCCTGCGAATTAAATGTCTCGCAGGGTCACATATGACCAGGCTTGTGTCTGAGTCGCAGAGGTCCCTTGACGGACAACTCCCCTACTTCGGTGGTGAGGATTCTGTCTGGATTGTTACCCACACCATAGAAGGGTAAGTACAGTCCCCCCCCTCTCCCCTTTTTTAGCATTTTATTTGGGGGGTAGATGCGGGTTACCTCCAGGGAGGGTCGGACCTGCCTGCAGGTTCCCTGCCACCATCCTTTAAAATCCCTCAGTGATCTGGGCTTCCCCCACTCCCTTTCCCCCCTGTTTTGACTTGGAGTCTGGTGGGGGTCCCATGGCATAGGATGCAGTGGAGACCCATGGGGTCTCCCCTGCTATCCCCACTCTGTAAGGGTCCTGGGATAGTCCTGCCCTGGTATTCTGGAGGGGTCCCAGTGTAGGAGACCCCTAGGTGCATGCCCCACTGTTTGCAGTGTGGGTATAGTGCAGGAGAGGTCCCAGTGCAGAGTGCTCAGCAGTGTCTCCCCTAATGTGTGTCCTACCTTCAGGAGGGATCCCTTGCAGACTATGCAGAATTGCAAAGGGCACAAGAAAGATCCTGGCAGCATGCTGTAGCTGATGGCGGCCATTTTCCCTTAGTCTGGCTGGTCCCTGGTTGGCGGCCATGTTTGTGTAGCCCAATGATGTCATGGGGGGGCCATTTTCCCTTAGTCTGGCTGGTCTCCAGCTCTCGCCCATGTTTGTGTAGCGCCATGAT
>NC_138771.1:140011405-140096405 GCF_965119305.1 Pelophylax lessonae
AAATGCTGTTTTTTAGGGGTTCTGGACATGCTACAGAGCTGAAACTTGACAGGTACACTTTTTAGACCCCCCAGACACTAAATACAAAAAATGACATGCCTGCCTAAAAAAATGCCCGATAAATGCCTGCAAGAGAAAAAGCCAGCCGCAGAGAAGCCATATTCCTGAAAATATAAGACAAATGCTGTTTTTTAGGGGTTCTGGACATGCTACAGAGCTGAAACTTCACAGGTACACTTTTTAGACCCCCCAGATGCTAAATCCAAAGAAATTTTTTATTTTTATTTTTTTTTAATTTTTCCAATAATTGGCTCTCTATCAAAAAATTATAATTTTTAAGAACTTTTTTTTGCGTGATCCCTCTCCGGCATGCCACAGTCCAGGTGTTAGTCCCCTTGAAACAACTTTTCCATCACTATTGTGGCCAGAAAGAGTCCCTGTGTGTTTTAAAATTCGCCTGCCTATTGAAGTCTATGGCGGTTCGCCCGGTTCGCCGGTTCGCGAACATTTGCCGATGTTCGCGTTCGCCGTTCGCGAACGGCGAATTTTAGGTTCGCGACATCACTACTTGGCAGATGATGAACCCAGACGCATGCATGTAGCAGCCCTGGTGAGAGGCTAACTTATTCTAGTTTTGGCTGTGGTATATATAGAAATAATTGGTAGTAATGACCAATCTTAACCCTTGGAAAAGCAGCATTAACTTATACAAGTACCTGAAATAAATAAATAAATAAATAAGGGAGATAGCACACATTCCTGAAGGGGCTTGGTTAGTCGGTAATGGCATTCTTATAGTGTTAGGTCAGATAAGGTAACCAGGCTTGGGACTCATTCTTATGTATTAGTGAGCCATAATAAGGAAAAAATGATTTTATCCATCACTCCAACCCCCCCCCCCCCGGCTCACAAGCAGGGCTAGGACAAGGGGTGGGCAGGAGGGACAGTTACCCTGGGCACAGTAAAGCAAAGGGAGCAAAAAATGGAAGCAGGATGGTGTAACGGACCGTTTCAGCAGACAAGGGGTTAAAATCCGTTTAGGCGATATGCCCCTTTCTGAGAGACAGGCACAGCTACTTGCAGGACACCAAACTCCCGAACTGGATACAAAATAGCACTCCAACCTGGAACCTCACGAATAGCTGCTAGCAGACGAACAGGAAAAGCATACATCACTCTGCTGCTGTGGGATGGAGACTGAGCTCCCAATTCCCAACAAATCAATCTGCTGCAGGGCGACAGGACCGACTGTCTCTGCCCCCTGTAACTCAGCCTGCCGCTGGAGAATGGAGACTGGGCTACCAATTCCCAATAAATCAGGCTGCCGCTGGGGAATGGAGACTGGGTTCTCCTCTTCCCTTAACTGTACCTGCCGCTGGAGTTCCTCCCAACGTGCCAGCTGGCCCTCTCTCTCTGCCCTGTCTAGCAGAGTCCCGAACACTAAGTTCTTCACGAACCGCTTGGATCTCTCCAGTGGATTGGGTCTGAAGAAGTTCAGCCGTAACCACACCATACGGTCATATTCTCTCAGAGAGTATCTGTACTCCACTGCTGGTTCCATCCTGTTGCTTTAAGGGTCGCTGTACTGAGACATGCGTTGCCTACAACTTGTAAATCCACGGAATGGTGCCTCCTGTAGCTGTCCTTCTGGCTGTGAGAACGATCCCGCCGCTTGCCACCAAATGTAACGGACCGTTTCAGCAGACAAGGGGTTAAAATCCGTTTAGGCGATATGCCCCTTTCTGAGAGACAGGCACAGCTACTTGCAGGACACCAAACTCCCGAACTGGATACAAAATAGCACTCCAACCTGGAACCTCACGAATAGCTGCTAGCAGACGAACAGGAAAAGCATACATCAGCTTACACTCCTAGCAATCAGTCTCCAACAGCATACAGTGAATCCCCCCAAGAACGAGACAAGGCTCCGTGTGAGGTTCAAGCAGTGGTCTGACTTAGAACTGTTTATTAAATCCACACAAACACATTATATACTAGGGCTGGGGAATATAATCGAAAGATCGATGCATCGCGATTCGACCCTTAGCGATTCTGCATCGATGCGGGCTGCCGGCATAATCGATTATACGAAATGACGTCATCAGCCGCGGCCACGCCCTATCGCTCAAGGGAAAAAAAAAATCACAAGATCGCAGGATCGGCAGCTGATTGGTGGGTTAGTGGCGGGAGCTTAATAAAAAGGCTCCGCCCCTCCCCTTCCGCCTCTTTGACCCGGGCCGAGGCGCAGCAAGACATCCCCCGCGTGTATCGGCGTCCCACCTGCGGCCTAGAAGCCAGCCAGCCATCCAAGCCAGAAGCCGCCAGTCCAGTGAGTCCACACACAGGAGCGAGGAGCCCCAAGTGCGTCCCCATTGCAGCCAGCCAGCGCCCGCCAGCCTCACCTCACCTCACCGTAGCCGACAGGCCCTGGAGGCCCAGCCGCCACGCCACTGCCAGTGACGCCAGCCGCCCGCCACAGAGCCCAGAGAGCAGCACAGCACCTGTCCTCTGCAATGCAGTGCACAACAACCCACACAGTCACACAGCAGGTATGTCCGAACAAATAATTGTGTAATCATTCATGGGGGTCTCTCGTCTGTATCTCTGGGGGATGTCTGTGATGGGGGGGCCTGGGACAGGGGACGGTCGGTCGGGGCCCGGGGGTCCTGTTCTGCTGTGGCAGTCTGGCAGCCAGGGGGGTCAGTCAGTGTCAGTGGGGGCCTGGGGGTCTCTGTCAGTGTCAGTCAGCTATGGGGGTCTGGGCAAGGGGGGGACTCACTCAGTGTTTGTCAGTGCTGTGGGGGATTGGGGAAGGTGTGGGGGACATCCAGGTCTCTGTCAGTGTGGGGGTCTGGGCAAGGGGGGGGACTCACTCTCACTCAAGTGTTTGTCAGTGCTGTGGGGTATTGGTGAAGGTGTGGGACCAGGGCCGGACTGGCCATAGGGCAGACCGGGCATTTGCCCGGTGGGCCGAACAGCGCATGTCACTTCCGTGACCATCCCGACTCCCGAGGCAGCTGCTCGCTTGCTGCTGGCCTCTCCACGGCCGATTCCGCGGAGAGGGCCGCGGCCGCATATTCTTCTGGCCGGCCGGCGTCCGGGTATGTATGTCCCAGACCCAGACTCCCAGTTCCCACTCCCCACTGAGCCGCCGGGCTGATGCTGAGCCCAGCGCCGCTCACTGCGGCCGGCTACACAGCCACCCAGCCTTCTCTAGGCAGCTCAGGAGGGGTGGACCGTGCAATTGGAAACGAGGGGTCAGGTGACTCGTGAATGAAGGGGGTGGAGCTAGAGGGGACCCCTTCTGAGTTCTGCTTGATCGCAGGAAGCGGGAAGGAACAGTGACTCTGCAGCACCGGACCTGCACCACCCATGGCCTGCCCTGCAAGGTAAGTGAAGTGACCCCCTCTCAGCACTGCCACTAACCCCCACCCCACAGCAATGCCACTGACCACCCCCCTCAGCACTGCCACTAACCCCCACCCCACAGCACTGCCACTGACCCCCCCACAGCACTGCCACTGACCCCCCCACAGCAATGCCAATGACCACCCCCCCTCAGCACTGCTACAGACCCCCCCTCAGCATTGTCACTAAACCCCACCCCACAGCAATGCCACTGACCCCCCCCCCACAGCACTCTCACTCACCCCTCATCACTGCCACTGATCCGATTCCCCCCCCCAGCCCTGTCACTGATCCGATCCCCAGCCCTGTCACTCATCCGATCCACAGCCCTGTCACTGATCCGATCCCCAGCCCTGTCACTCATCCGATCCACAGCCCTGTCACTCATCCGATCCCCAGCCCTGTCACTCATCCGATCCCCAGCCCTGTCACTGATCCGAATCCCCAGCCCTGTCACTGATCCGATCCCCAGCCCTGTCACTGATCCGACCCCCAGCCCTGTCACTCATCCGATCCACAGCCCTGTCACTCATCCGATCCCCAGCCCTGTCACTGATCCCATCCCCAGCCCTGTCACTGATCCGATCCCCCCCAGCCCTGTCACTCATCCGATCCCCAGCCCTGTCACTCATCCGATCCCCGGCCCTGTCACTCATCCGATCCCCAGCCCTGTCACTGATCCGATCCCCAGCCCTGTCACTGATCTGATCCCCAGCCCTGTCACTGATCCGATCCCCAGCCCTGTCACTCATCCGATCCCTAGCCCTGTCATTCATCCGATCCCCAGCCCTGTCACTCATCCGATCCCCAGCCCTGTCACTCATCCGATCCCCAGCCCTGTCACTCATCCGATCCCCAGCCCTGTCACTGATCCGATCCCCAGCCCTGTCACTGATCCGATCCCCAGCCCTGTCACTGATCCAATCCCCAGCCCTGTCACTGATCCGATCCCCAGCCCTGTCACTGATCCAATTCGCAGCCCTGTCACTGATCCGATCCCCAGCCCTGTCACTGATCCGACCCCCAGCCCTGTCACTGATCCGATCCGCAGCCCTGTCACTGATCCGATCCGCAGTCCTGTCACTGATCCGATCCCCAGCCCTGTCACTGATCCGATCCCCAGCCCTGTCACTGATCCGATCCGCAGCCCTGTCACTGATCCGATCCCCAGCCCTGTCAGTGATCCGATCCCCAGCCCTGTCACTCATCCGATCCCCAGCCATGTCACTGATCCGATCCCCAGCCCTGTCACTGATCCGATCCCCAGCCCTGTCACTCATCCGATCCCCAGCCCTGTCACTCATCCGATCCCCAGCCCTGTCACTGATCCGACCCCCAGCCCTGTCACTGATCCGATCCGCAGCCCTGTCACTGATCTGATCCGCAGCCCTGTCACTGATCCGATCCCCAGCCCTGTCACTGATCCGATCCCCAGCCCTGTCACTGATCCGATCCGCAGCCCTGTCACTGATCCGATCCCCAGCCCTGTCACTGATCCGATCCCCAGCCCTGTCACTGATCCGATCCCCAGCCCTGTCACTGATCTGACCCCCCCGCCCTGTCACTGATCTGACCCCCCCGCCCTGTCACTGATCCAATCCCCCCTCCCAGCCCTGTCACTGATCGGATTCCCCCCAAGCCCTGTCACTGATCCAATCCCCAGCCCTGTCACTGATCCGATTCCCCCCCCCAGCCCTGTCACTGATCGGATTCCCCCCCAAGCCCTGTCACTGATCCAATCCTCCCCCCCCCCAGCCCTGTCACTGATCCAATCCCCGGCCCTGTCACTGATCCAAACCTCCCCCCCCCCCAGCCCTGTCACTGATCCGATCCCCAGCCCTGTCACTGATCCGATCCCCAGCCCTGTCACTGATCCGATCCCCAGCCCTGTCACTGATCCGATTCGCAGCCCTGTCACTGATCCGATCCCCAGCCCTGTCACTGATCCGACCACCAGCCCTGTCACTGATCCGATCCGCAGCCCTGTCACTGATCCGATCCGCAGTCCTGTCACTGATCCGATCCCCAGCCCTGTCACTGATCCGATCCCCAGCCCTGTCACTGATCCGATCCCCAGCCCTGTCACTGATCCGATCCCCAGCCCTGTCACTGATCTGACCCCCCCGCCCTGTCACTGATCTGACCCCCCCGCCCTGTCACTGATCCAATCCCCCCTCCCAGCCCTGTCACTGATCGGATTCCCCCCAAGCCCTGTCACTGATCCAATCCCCAGCCCTGTCACTGATCCGATCCCCAGCCCTGTCACTGATCCGATTCCCCCCCCCAGCCCTGTCACTGATCGGATTCCCCCCCAAGCCCTGTCACTGATCCAATCCCCCCCCCCCCCAGCCCTGTCACTGATCCGATCCCCAGCACTGCCACTGATCCCCCTAGTACTGTCATTGATCCCCCCCAGCACTGATCCAATCCCCCCCCAGCCCTATCACTAATCCAATCCCCCCCCCCAGCCCTGTCACTGATCCGATCCCCCCCCAGCCCTGTCACTGATCCGTACCCCCCCCCCCAGCCCTGTCACTGATCCGATCCCTCCCTCCCAGACCTGTCACTGATCCGTACCCCCCCTCGCAGCCCTGTCACTGATCCGATCCCCTCGCAGCCCTGTCACTGATCCAATCCCCCCTCCCAGCCCTGTCACTGATCGGATTCCCCCCAAGCCCTGTCACTGATCCAATCCCCAGCCCTGTCACTGATCCGATCCCCAGCCCTGTCACTGATCCGATTCCCCCCCCAGCCCTGTCACTGATCGGATTCCCCCCCAAGCCCTGTCACTGATCCAATCCTCCCTCCCCCCAGCCCTGTCACTGATCCAATCCCCGGCCCTGTCACTGATCCAAACCTCCCCCCCCCCCCAGCCCTGTCACTGATCCGATCCCCAGCCCTGTCACTGATCCGATCCCCAGCCCTGTCACTGATCCGATCCCCAGCCCTGTCACTGATCCGATCCCCAGCCCTGTCACTGATCCAATCCCCCCTCCCAGCCCTGTCACTGATCGTATTCCCCCCAAGCCCTGTCACTGATCCAATCCCCAGCCCTGTCACTGATCCGATCCCCAGCCCTGTCACTGATCGGATTCCCCCCCCCCCAGCCCTGTCACTGATCGGATTCCCCCCCAAGCCCTGTCACTGATCCAATCCCCCCCCCCCCCAGCCCTGTCACTGATCCAATCCCCGGCCCTGTCACTGATCCAAACCTCCCCCCCCCCAGCCCTGTCACTGATCCGATCCCCAGCCCTGTCACTGATCCGATCCCCAGCCCTGTCACTGATCCGATCCCCAGCCCTGTCACTGATCCGATTCGCAGCCCTGTCACTGATCCGATCCCCAGCCCTGTCACTGATCCGACCACCAGCCCTGTCACTGATCCGATCCGCAGCCCTGTCACTGATCCGATCCCCAGCCCTGTCACTGATCCGATCCCCAGCCCTGTCACTGATCCGATCCCCAGCCCTGTCACTGATCCGATCCCCAGCCCTGTCACTGATCTGACCCCCCCGCCCTGTCACTGATCTGACCCCCCCGCCCTGTCACTGATCCAATCCCCCCTCCCAGCCCTGTCACTGATCGGATTCCCCCCAAGCCCTGTCACTGATCCAATCCCCAGCCCTGTCACTGATCCGATCCCCAGCCCTGTCACTGATCCGATTCCCCCCCCCCAGCCCTGTCACTGATCGGATTCCCCCCCAAGCCCTGTCACTGATCCAATCCTCCCCCCCCCCAGCCCTGTCACTGATCTGATCCCCAGCACTGCCACTGATCCCCCTAGTACTGTCATTGATCCCCCCCAGCACTGATCCAATCCCCCCCCAGCCCTATCACTAATCCAATCCCCCCCCCCAGCCCTGTCACTGATCCGATCCCCCCCCAGCCCGGTCACTGATCCGTACCCCCCCCCCCAGACCTGTCACTGATCCGTACCCCCCCTCGCAGCCCTGTCACTGATCCGATCCCCTCGCAGCCCTGTCACTGATCCGATCCCTCCCTCCCAGACCTGTCACTGATCCAATCCCCCCCTCCCAGACCTGTCGCTGATCCCATCTCCCCAACCCTGTCACTGATCCGATCACCCCCCAGCCCTGTCCCTGATCCAATTCCCCCCAGCACTGTCACTGATCCCCCCAGCACTGTCACCAATCCCCCCCAGCACTGTCACTGATTCCCCCCCCCAGCACTGTCACTGATCTGATCCCCCCAGCACTGTCACTGATCTGATCCCCCCAGCACTGCCACTGACCCCCCAACACTGTCACTGATCCCATCCCTCCACCCAGCATGGCCACTGATGCCACCCACCACCAGCACTGCCACTCATCCCATCCCCTCCATGCTGCCATTCCTCCCCTTCCTCCCTCCACACTGACACTACTCCCCTTTCCTCCCTCCCTCCACACTGCCTCCCCTCCACGCTGCCACTCCTCCCCTCCGTCCACACTGACACTACTCCCCTTTCCTCCCTCCACACTGCCTCCCCTCCCTCCACACTGCCTCCCCTCCCTCCACACTGCCACTCCTCCCATCTCCTCGATCCACCCTGCCACTCCTCCCATCCCCTCCCTCCACGCTGCCACTTTTCCTATATCCCCCCTCTACATTGCCACTTCTCCTATATCCCCCCTCTACATTGCCACTCTTCCCATCCCCTCCCTCCATGCTGCCACTCTTCCCATCCCCTCTCTCCATGCTGCCACTCTTCCCATCCCCTCCCTCCATGCTGCCACTCTTCCCATCCCCTCCCTCCATGCTGCCACTCTTCCCATTCCCTCCCTCCATGCTGCCACTCCTCCCATTCCCTTGCTCCACGCTGCCACTCCTCCCATCCCCTCCCTCCACGCTGCCACTTCTCCTATATCCCCACTCTATATTGCCACTTTTCCCATTCCCTCGCTCCATGCTGCCACTCTTCCCATTCCCTCGCTCCACGCTGCCACTTCTCCTATATCCCCCCTCTACATTGCCACTCTTCCCATCCCCTCCCTCCATGCTGCCACTCTTCCCATTCCCTCCCTCCATGCTGCCACTCCTCCTATCCCCTTGCTCCACGCTGCCACTCCTCCCATCCCCTCCCTCCACGCTGCCACTTCTCCTATATCCTCCCTCTACTTTGCCACTTTTCCCATCCCCTCCCATCATGCTGCCACTCTTCCAGTCCCCTCCCATCATGCTGCCACTCTTCCCATCCCCTCCCATCATGCTGCCACTCTTCCCATCCCCTCCCATCATGCTGCCACTCTTCCCCATCACCTCCCTCCATGCTGCCACTCTTCCCATCCCCTCGCTCCACGCTGCCACTCCTCCCATCCCCTCCCTCCACACTGCCACTTATCCCATTCCCTCCCTCCACGCTGTCACTCATCCCATTCCCTCCCTCCACGCTGCCACTCATCCCATTCCCTCCCTCCACGCTGCCACTCATCCCATTCCCCAAGCACTGCCACTGATCCCATTCAATTCCCCCAAGCACTGCCACTCATCTTGTCCCCCCGCACAGCCGCTGATTCCACCTTCCACATATTGTCACTCATCCTATTCCCCCCTGCACTGCCACTGATCCCACCATCCCTCCACACTGCCACTGATCCCATCCAATCCCCCCCAGCACTGCCATTAATTCCACCCCCCCAACACTGCCACTAATTCCATCCCCCCAGTACTGCCACTGATCTCATCCCCCTCAGCACTGCCACTCATCCCAACAACCCACCAGCACTACCAGTCATCTCACCCTCCTCTCGTACTTTCACTCATCCTATCCCCCCCACACTGCCACTTATTCCATCCTCCCTCCACACTTATCACATCCAATCCCCCCCCCCAGTACTGCCACTGATTCCATCCCCCCCCAGCACTGCCACTGACTCCATCCCCCCAGCACTGCCACTGACTCCATCCCCCCAGCACTGCCACTGACTCCATCCCCCCAGCACTGCCACTGGCTCCATACCCCCAAGCCCTGCCACTGACTCCATCCCCCCAGCACTGCCACTGGCTCCATACCCCAAAGCCCTGCCACTGACTCCATCCCCCCCAGCACTGCCACTGACTCCATCCCCCCCAGCACTGCCACTGACTCCATCCCCCCAGCACTGCCACTGACTCCATCCCCCCAGCACTGCCACTAAATCCATCCCCCCAGCACTGCCACTGATTCCATCCCCACAGCACTGCCACTCAATTCACACACCCCCTCCCCAGCACTGCCACTTAATTCATACCCCCTCCCCCTCCCTCAGAACTGCCACTCATTCCCCCCCCAGCACTGCCACTTAATTCACCCCCCCCCCCCCCCCCCAGTACTGCCACTGATTACACCTCCCCAGCCACCAATGGGTTAGTGCTAAAAATGTGCAGTAACCTCTAGCAATCAGTGAGCAGTGACTGTAGCAGGCTAAATAAAACTAAAAGACATTGAGAAATTGGTAGCTGTAATTATTTGTAATTTGGTTTAAATAAAAAAAAAAAAAAAAGGCTGCTCAGTCTAAAATGCCCGGGCCTATTTTTTGTCCCAGTCTGGGCCTGTGTGGGACTTCCAGGTCTCTGTCAGTGTGGGGGTCTGGGCAAGGGGGGGGGGACTCACTCACTCTCAGTGTTTGTCAGTGCTGTGGGGGATTAGGGAAGGTATGGGACATCCACCCAGGTCTCTGTCAGTGTGTCAGGCTGCAGTCAGCTCAGCTGTGGGGGGAGGGGGGTCTCTGTCAGTGTCACTGTCACTGTCACAGGCAGCTGTGGGGTAAGGGGGGGCCCCGGGGGTTTTGGCTCAGTGCATGCAAGGAAGGGTGTCTGACAGACAGACAGACAGTCATATTTTATGAAAGATGTTGCTTGGTTGATTTGTTGCGGCTTAGTTTACAAGTTTTTTTTTTTCTTTAAACACTGACAGAGTTTGGCAACTTACGTCATCCGTCTCCGTCACATACGTGGTAGTATGGTGGTAAATATGGCAGAAGGAGAAAAAGATCGAGAGATAAAAAATGCACCTAGCGTTTTAAGAGCAAACATCCGGGCACATTTCGGATTTTACGAACACACAGGGAAGCGTGAGTTGGACAAGACACACACCGTATGTAAAGCCTGTCACACAAAAATTAAATACCTAGGGAATACTACGAACTTGAGAAACCATGTTAGCCGTTTTCACTCTGAGTTAGTAACACCTGTCGCCACCAGCAGTGCCACCACTGCCAAGGAAAGACTGCTAGACCCAGATCAGCCAAGAATTGATGCCATACTGTCAACTTATCCGCCCAACTCAGAAAAAGAAAAGAAACTAACCAAAGCTGTGGCAGCTTTCATCGCCAAGGACCTACGGCCTTACTCAGTTGTGGACAACGCCGGGTTTCGCTACCTTGTGAAGACGCTAGAGCCACGTTATAAGATCCCATCACGCAGGCACTTTACAGAAAACGTTATACCTGCACTCTACCACGACACCAAAGCTCAGGTACTTGCATCAATGAACCAAGCCAGTCGAGTCGCAATAACGTGTGATTCATGGACGTCAGTCACAACGGAGTCCTATGTTACAATAACAGCACATTACGTTACTAAGGACTGACAGGTCTTGTCACATGTGTTGCAAACAAGAGTCATTTATGAGTCTCACACAGGTGCTCATCTGGCAGAGCTACTGTCTCATGTTGTGGAAGAATGGCAGCTGTCTGATAAATCTGTAGTGCTTGTGACCGACAACGCGGCGAACATGATAGTTGCAGCTCAAGTTGGTAAATTTCCTCATGTTAAATGTTTTGCCCATACACTCAATCTTGCATGTCAGCGGGCACTGAAAGGGGCCACGCTCTCCAGGCTTCTCGCCAGAGTGCGACGAATATCCACATTCTTCCATCGCAGCACTAGAGCAAGCCACTGTCTAAAAGAGAAACAGAAATGTCGGGGCCTGAAGAATCATAAGCTAATAACTGATGTGCCAACAAGATGGAACAGCGCATATGACATGGTCGAGAGGTTCTTAGAACAACAATCTGCAGTTTGTGCCACCTTGCTGTCTCCAGAAGTCAGAAAAGGAGAGTCTGATCTCTGCACTCTCAATGAAACAGATGTGTCAAATGCAGAGGACGCTGTGAGTGCATTAAAGCCAATGAAGGATGCAACCTTGCTGATGTCAGAAGAGCGCAACCCAACAGTGTCTCTCATTGCCCCTCTAAATGCACAACTGCTCCAGAGCATGACAGACACCATGGGAGACACAGCCATGACCCATGAGATCAAGAATGCAATCAAAACAGATCTCCTGAAGAGGTACAGCAGTGAGGCAGCAAAGAAGAACCTTCATACAGCCTCTGCTCTGGATCCTCGCTTTAAAGGACTGCCTTTTATTCTCACAGAGGAGGAGAGATCGGAGATATACAGAGGAGTGACTGAGGAGGCTGCATCTTTGGAGGTAATTAGAATTTCATCATGTTTCCTGCCAGACAGCTAGAAGCTCAGCTACATTGTGTTGTGTAATAACATGCCCTGATTCACTGATGCGGTGTGGGAAGTGGAACTGTATGGTATGGATTACCGTGCAGTTTCCCACACCTCATCAATGAATCACACTCTTAGTCAGTTCAGCTCTTCTTATACTATTATCTTTTGTTCAAACACACAGATTACATCTAATAGAAGGACAAATGTGGATGAAGTGCCTAGGGAAAAAGCAACTGTGGAAGAAGAAACAACACCCATTGAGGACAGCCATTCTCCTCCCAAAAAAAAGGCCACAACATCGCTGCTCATGACTTTGCTGGGGCAGTCTTTCACTGATGGTGCAATAGAACCTAAGACCCCCTATGCCAAGGCAGAAGACGAAATGGAAAAATATTGTAAAGCCCCACCTCTGCCTCTCACTGAGGACCCTTTAAAATGGTGGCGTGAGCATGAGGTCATATTCCCCCTCCTCTCTCAGCTGTCAAAGCAATACTTGTGTATCCCAGGTACAAGTGTATCTGCAGAGCGGGTTTTCTCTACTGCAGGAGATGTTATAACAGCGAAAAGAAGCAGTCTTAAACCTGAGCATGTGGATCATCTAGTGTTCTTACAGAAAAACCTACATGTTCCCAAATGCTAAGCACTGAAATAATTACTAATTCATGTTTTTAATTAATTAGTAATTACTAATTCAGTCTGCCGCCAGTCACCAGTCAGTCACATCACCAGTCTTGTTTTCTAGCTTTATAGCACTGATGGTTTGTTTTTGAAGATTGTCCTGTCCAATGTGTCCATTTCCAATCCATAATCCGTTCCGTTGCTTCACACTAAAAGTGTCTAGGCAAGTACTAGGGGTTCATTTAACCCTCAACCAAATAAATAATATTAAAGTGTATTTTCTTCTAGACAACTGACACCAAGCCAGCCACGGTGCAGCATTATAGGAAGGAAAATCATTGAGAGAAATAACTTGTACATTTGAAGCTTAACCTCGAGTAAATCTTATCTTATTGGATCACAAACACCAATTGTGGATTCTTGTGTAATATACTATATTTGTGAGTTTGTGAATGTGACCCCCATAGGATTTCCTCAAGGTTAAGCTTCAGTTTACAATTTATTCTCTCAAGGATTTTCCTTCCTCTAATGGTGGCTTGTTGGCTAGCTTGGCTTCAGTTACAGATGTAATCGACATGGTAGAGTGCTGCTCAGTGCAGTGCAGGTAAAGTTTTCTTTCTGTAACGTGACTGACTGACTGTCGTGACAACTCAAGAGCTTATAACGCAGCTCTAGCATTAACTCAACACACACACACACACAGTGTGTGTGTGTTGAGTTGATGCTGATGAGGCTGCGTATAAGCTTTTGAGTAGTCACGACACACACACACACACTGTGTTTAGTTGACTGGCAATGGCAGGGGCAAACACAATCGCAGTGAACCTGGAACATTTTATATTTTTTACAGCTTTTCTAGCACTGGAGAGATGGAGAATGGCTTGTTTTCAAAAATGGTCCATTCACATAAGTGAATTGATAATTATTTAAGCTTAAGCTTATATTTGTATAACTCCCCTCTAGCAGCCATCAACTCACTTCACTTGAGTTGACTGGCAGTTGCAGGGGGAAACAAACATCACGGTGAACATGGAAGTTATGCAGCAGTGCACTATTGCCAGATTCACCTTTGATATTTGCTACTAGCCAGGAAGTGCTCTGTTTTGTAGAGGACAAGTTATGGCACACACCTGGAAATTATTGCAACGCATGTCTGTCTGCTGGTCTGTTGTACTCTGTAGCAATAGCAAGTGTAGGGGGTTCCCTCAACCAAACAAATACTAAAGGTAAAAGTGTATCTAGACAACTGAAGGCAAGCCAGGCAGCCACGGTACAGGAAAGGACATCCTTGAAAGATTAAATCAATCATACATTGAAGCGTAAAACCTTGATTAAATCTTTACTGGATCACAAATACACACAAACCTGACCTAACCTATATGCCTGGAGTTGTACCAGTGTGGCAATGCCAAACCTTTCTTCAGTTCTCATGATTCTGATGCAGACAATCGTGTTGTGTGTTTTTTGTGATCCCATGAAGATTTACTCAAGGTTTAAGCTTTAGTTGATGATTTACTCTGTCAAGGGTTTTCCTTCCTCTAATGGTGGCTTTGGCTTGGCTTCAGTTGGGTTTAATCGTGGTAGAGACAGAGA
Source organism: Pelophylax lessonae (assembly GCF_965119305.1). NCBI lineage: Eukaryota > Metazoa > Chordata > Amphibia > Anura > Ranidae > Pelophylax > Pelophylax lessonae. The sequence continues at coordinate 140,025,467 of NC_138771.1, forward strand.
CTGTCTGCAGGACAGGTAACGTTTTCTGTAAAGTAAGTGACATAAAAGTGACATAAGTGAATTGATAAGCTTAAAGCTTATATTTGTAACTCCCCTCTAGCAGCCAATCCATCAACTCACTTGAGTTGACTGGTAGTTGCAGAGGGAAACAAACATCACGGTGAACATGGAAGTTATGCAGCAGTGCACTATTGCCAGGTTCACCCTTGATGTTTGCTACTAGTCAGGAAGTGCTCTGTTTTGTAGAGGACAGGTTATGGCACACCTGGAATTTATTGCAATGCATATTCACATAAAAGGATTTATATATAATGTTTTGTGGGAATTTATGATGACCATTTTCACAAGAATATTAGCTTGGCTGGCTGGCTGGCTGGCTTCTTCTATCTTGGCTTGCCTTAAAGTACAACTATAGGCCAAACTTTATCCAAAATCCAAAAAGTTTGGCCTTTAGTTGTACTTTAAATGGTGGTAGGCCTGGCTTATATTAATATTTTCTTTTATGAAGCAGTAAACTGCACTACTACAGTTTTTTACTAATTTTACTGTTACTTCTAGTAAAATACTAGTGTTGTTGTCTGTCTCTGCTATGCTGTTTGCATTTTCAGACCTTCCTATATGTTTGCAGTGCAAGTGCACTAAAGTATGCAGGGCTTGCAGGCCATGACGGGGTCCAGGAAAGTGTCCTTTGAAGCAAATGAAAATAAAAAGGATTCTTTTATTTGTGACTGCTTGATTGTTTGTTTTTTTTTATAAAGTTTTGAAAACCATTGGGCAGTGGGCTGGGCATGGGCATTGGGCAGTAATCGTGATGCATCGTGATGCATCGCAGAATCGAATCGTATCGAATCGCGACCCTAATAATCGTAATCGCATCGAATCGTGAGGTAAGTGAAGATGCACAGCCCTATTATATACACTATCAGGTAATGTGAGCCTCATTGCATTAGCATATGCAGATAGATTTGTAAACAGGCACAAAATAACACAAAACTAATTATCTAGCCACCTGGCCAGAACAATGCAAGGTCATTAGCATGTAAGAATGGAACAGGAATACTTAGCACACCCGACAATAGGTGAATTCAAAGCCACCTCAGACCAAAAGCAACATTTTCATAACTTCTAAAATATGCATCACATTCAAATAAAACTTACATTTTCAGAATCAGCATACTTCAAATGCAAACGTAACCAAAAATCATAGAAATCCCTCCAGGGGTTAAAAAGTTAGACGGAAGTCCTTTTCTGACCGACCACAGGCACATTTTCATGCCCAAATACAGTCTTAAAGGGGTAAAAGCCCCTAGGTCCATAGTCATATTGCAGGAGGCAAGCAACCAGGCTTCTCCAACGCCCAGTGGCAAGATTGGTCTCGTCACAGATGGTATACCCATTCTACGACATGTATTAATAGTGGGGGAGGGGCGCATTTCTGCATCCTTGCCCTGGGTGTTGGATGACCCTGTCCCAGTGCTGCTCACAAGTATCATAAAGTAATGCATCCAACTGTACATAAAGGTAAACTCTCAGCAGTGGAGGAAAAACATTTAGTTGTAAAACAATAGAGTAAATGTATATGTATACGGAACACTAATTGTCTGTCTCCCATATATCCTACCCCTTGGGTATTTTTTGGGCCATATGTACATTTATGTATATAAAGATTTTACATCCTTCTACCTTTGGTAAATTATCTCAGATGGGAAATAGGGGAACAGTTGTCTTACCTATCTACCTACTTTCTCTTCCCTGTCTGGTTGACCTGTACATAAAATCTCATATGGATATCTTAGGGCTAGAAAATTATAATAGAAATCCAAAAAAAAAAAAATAGGAAAAAAATACATAATGGGTTAACAAGCTATAAACACCAAACTTTCCTTTTCAAGATTTGAGAAGCACAGGAGCTTATCAAAGTCCTCCATTTTTGGTTATGGTCAGCAGAGTCTTAGACATCTGGTGATCAGTTGACAGCTGCAGCACCGCAATTGGAACACTGTACTCATTAAAAGTCAATTCTATCCTCAGGACTACTACATCGATATGCAGTGGCGGTTTTAGGCACGGGCGAATGGGGCAGCCGCCCGGGGCGGCATTTTTTCATAACACGTGGGGGGCGGCATGCCCGGGCCGCGGACCGGTACCAGTCCGTGGATCAAATGGTACTGGACCGCCCGAGCCCCGTTCGCCCATGCCTTAAACCGCCGCAGCCGAGCCGAGCCGAGGGGCAGAGCATTGCTCCCCCCCGAGCCCGCCCATTGTGTGACAATAGCGAATGAAAATTCGCTATTGTCACACTGATCCTCCTCCTGGCCAATCAGGGAGCGGGTCCTCCCGCTTCCTGATTGGCCGAAAGGCAAACCTCACGCTATTGGCCGAGGAGGAGGCGCCGCGGGAGGACTGAAGAGACGTGAAGAGAAGTGAGGTAAGTGCTGTGCACGGACGGGTCTCGCGCGGGGGGGGGTCTCGCGCGGGGGGGACGCTGGCGCTCTGCATTGTAAAGTGGCACTCTGGCATGGCATGTATACAGTGAAAGGGGGCATTGCTGTGGCGCTCTGCATTAAAGGGGGCAATGCTGTGGCATCTCTACATTGAAAGGGGGCATTGCTGTTGCGCGCTGCATTGAAAGGGGGCATTGCTGTGGCGCTCTGCATTAAAGGGGGCATTGCTGTTGCGCTCTGCATTAAAGGGGGCATTGCTGTGGCGCTCTGCATTAAAGGGGGCATTGCTGTGGCGCTCTGCATTAAAGGGGGCATTGCTGTGGCGCTCTGCATTAAAGGGGGCATTGCTGTGGCGCTCTGCATTAAAGGGGGCATTGCTGTTGCGCTCTGCATTAAAGGGGGCATTGCTGAGGTGCTCTGCATTAAAGGGGGCATTGCTGTGGCGCTCTGCATTAAAGGGGGCATTGCTGTGGCACTCTGCATTGAAAGGGGGCATTGCTGTGGCGCTCTGCATTAAAGGGGGCATTGCTGTGGCACTCTGCATTAAAGGGGGCATTGCTGTGGCGCTCTGCATTAAAGGGGGCATTGCTGTGGCGCTCTGCATTAAAGGGGGCATTGCTGTGGCGCTCTGCATTAAAGGGGGCATTGCTGTGGCGCTCTGCATTAAAGGGGGCATTGCTGTGGCGCTCTGCATTTATTGGGGGCAATGCTGTGGCACTCTGCATTTATTGGGGGCATTGCTGTGGCACTCTGCATTTATTGGGGGTAACAATGCTGTGGCACTCTGCATTTATTGGGGGCAACAATGCTGTGGCACTCTGCATTTATTGGGGGCATTGCTGTGGCACTCTGCATTTATTGGGGGCAACAATGCTGTGGCACTCTGCATTTATTGGGGGCAACAATGCTGTGACACTCTGCATTTATTGGGGGCAATGCTGTGGCACTCTGCATTTATTGGGGGCAATGCTGTGGTACTCTGCATTTATTGTTATGTGGTCATGTTATGTTATTTATTTTTTTTGGGGGGGGGGGGCGCCGGGAGGGAGTCTTGCCCGGGGAGCAATTTAATGTAGAACCGCCACTGTCGATATGCAGGTATTTGACCATCATGGCAGATGGAACTTTGGCTTATTTGCACAGACAGTTCAGTGCCAAAGTTTTTATAGATGGTTGCTGTTGTCAAGAGTGTTTGTCTCGCCCTCCAACATGCTTATGGTTGACATCAAGGCAGGTGTCACACTCAGACTGTCAGTCCAACATTTCATAATTAACACTAGTGCCCATATAGCCCATTATAGATTTCTGCTGAGGTAAATCTATGATCACTAATGGCCTGGCCTAACAGTAAAGAAACTCAGCTTTTTTTGTTCATAAATTAAGCACTTTTACAGTTATATTACCCTTCTACTACCTGAACTCTATACTATTCTTAATCTAAACTAAACTAGTTTCAACTCTAATTTCCTCCCACACTCCAAGGACATTCTAGTAGGCTCACCAGCTCCTGTCTACATGGGCCCCAATATCTGCATACAAATTGCCCATGCATATGCATCACTACACTTTACATGCCAGTCCCAACTCAAGTAATCGGAGAGATAAGGGAAAAACCTGGGAGCCTATCTCATATTAGTTCACCAAGAAAATTTTATGAAAAAAGGCTATCAAATCTATCGAATGTAGTGCCCAAAGAGCTGGCCCACAGGATCACTGAGAGTCAGATACGACTAAACAGATATATACATACAGTACTTCAAAAACTTCACCTTGCAGGACTAACTTTCAAAATTGCAACTATAAGAAGAGTATCTTTGAAAGAGACCATACTATAAACGAAAACTAACAATTATGAGTAAGCATAAAATTACTTATTTCCTTAATGAACAATATGATTGGCTTAAATTCATAGTGTCAGTCATGTAGAAAAAGCTACTTCAAACAAGACACCAGTAATATGTAAGGCCCAAGTTCAAACCTTTAACCTATAAGATCTTCCTTTGATTACACATTCTGTCCCTGTACTGTGCGTACATCCTGTGGATTTCTTTTTTAAAACTTCCTATGAACATATGCGCACTCCACCAAGTGGTTTCACATCACAGTTCCACTACAATGACTACGACAGAATGTGCCAGAGTGTTGCACATTGGCACAGCTGATATAGACTAACAAAGTGTTTTTCAACCTTTTTCGAGTCTGGGCACCCTTGAAAAGTATTTTCAGTCTTGAGGCACCTCTATCCAAGGCTTGGTTCACATTACTGTTGCTCTTGTTCCTAACACATAGAGAAATGCTCAGCTTTTTAGGGGTGCCATTAATTCTTAATGGTACCCCACACATTGGCAAACATGGGCTGTTTTCAGTGCGGCGCAATTTTACAAAAAGTATCAGAGACAACTTTCCCTGCATTTCTGTGGGTAGGGTACCCATTGAAATTATTGGGCTTCACTACACACAGCCGCTTAGATGTGAACCAAGGGCTCGTTCACAAGTGAGGTTGGAGGGGCAGTAAAACCACATGGTCCATATATAAAGCAAAAAGTCAAATCACTCCAGCAGTGCTTCAGCAAAGAAATTCAACAGAGGAGACTCAACCTTCCAGTGTTAGTAGTGCATGTAAAGTTTAGAGCAGCCAAATCCCATCCACTGATACTAAGTAGTCTGTAGATGTTAGCTTGTAAACTACTTCAACACACCACAGGTAAAAGATAGTGTCTCACTCCCCTTATGCCACCTCACTCACCACTATTTATTGCTAATGATTGCCTCTTATCTTTGATTGTTAAACGCGCTTAGTGAGCCACACCACAGCAAACAGCAATTCAATTGATTTCATTGGCCGCTGGAAATGCAAGCATAAAGGACACTGGCAATCCCTATAGCATATTTCTGTTTCACATACTTTATTAAAACTATTAAAATTACACTTACAATGTTTATGGTATAAAAACCACATGGTTAAGCATTTTTTACCACCCCCAACTGCTCCTAAATTTGTTAAGTTATCAGTCTAACTCTCTCATATTGGTCATTGGAAGTTCAACATGGCACCTCACGGCAAAGAACTCTCTGAGGATCTGAGAAAAAGAATTGTTGCTCTACATAAACATGGCCTAGGCTATAAGAAGATTGCCAAGACCCTGAAACTGAGCTACGGCACGGTGGTCAAGACCATAAAGTGGTTTAACAGGACAGGTTCCACTCAGAACAGGCCTTGCCATGGTCCACCAAAGAAGTTGAGTGCACATGCTCAGTGTCATTTCCAGAGGTTGTCTTTGGGAAATAGACGTATGAGTGCTGCCAGAGTTTGAGGGGGTGGGGGGTCAGCCTGTCAGTGCTCAGACCATATGCTGCACACTGCATCAAATTGGTCTGCATGGCTTTCATCCCAGAAGGAAGCCTCCTTAAAAGATGAGGCACGAGAAAGCCCGCAAACAGTTTGCTGAAAACAAGCAGACTAAGGACATGGATTACTAGAACCATATCCTGTGGTCTGATGAAACCAAGATAAACCTATTTGGTTCAGATGGTGTCAAGCCGTGTGTGGTGGCAACCAGGTGAGGAGTACAAAGACAAGTTTGTCTTGCCGACAGTCAAGCATAGTGGTGGGAGTGTCATGGTCTTGGGTTGCATGAATGCTGCTGGCAATGGGAAGCTACAATTCATTGAGGAAACCATGAATGACAACATTTACCGTGACATACTGAAGCAGAACATGATCCCCTCCCTTCGGAGACTGGGCCCCAGGTTTGAGAGTAAAGGTGATGGACTGGCCAAAAATGTCCTCAGACCTAAACCCTATTGGGCATCTGTGGGGCATCCTCAAACGGAAGGTGGAGGAGTGCAAGGTCTCCAAAATCCACCAGCTCCATGATGTCATCATGGAGGACTGGAAGAGGATTCCAGTGGCAACCTGTGAAGCTCTGGTGAACTCCATGCCCAAGAGGGTTAAGGCAGTGCTGGAAAATAATGGTGGCTTTGGGCCCAATTTGCACATTGTCACTTAGGGGTGTACTAACTTTTTTTGCCAGCGGTTTAGACATTAATGGCTGTGTGTTGTAAGGGTCCTTTCACATGGCGCACCGTCCGACGAAGTCCGTTCTGTTCAGCAGGGATCAAACCGCCGATCCCCGCTGAGCAGGCAGATGACAGCTCCGTCTCCGCTCTGTGTGCGGAGAGAGAGCTGTCAGATCCCTGCTCTCCTCTATGGGGGAATCGGATGAGAACGGACCGCCTGTCCGTTCTCATCCGATCCCATCCGATCTGATCCGCCAGACGGATGGAAAACACGGTTTCCATCCGTCCGGATTTCACGGACAGGATCGGATCGGATAGCAGCGGGTGTCAGCGGAGATGTCTCCGCTGACATCTGCTGCCCCACAGGGATGCATGGAGCATCCGATCAGGTCCGCCTGAAAAACTGACAGGCGGATCAAATCACCGTGTGAAAGGGGCCTTATACAAGCGGTGCACTCACTACTTTACATTGTAGCAAAGTGTAATTTTATCAGTGTTGTCACATGAAAAGATATAATAAAATATTTACAAAAATGTGAGGGGTGTACTCACTTTTGTGAGATACTGTACATATAAACACACACACACACACACACACTAAAAGCCTCGTTTTATGAGCTGTGTGCCCCTGCACAACACCCTGCTGGCTGTAACATAACATCCAGACACAGGGTTTGAGATCGCATCCCACCCAAGACTTTTAAAATACAAACACATGTACAAACACATACAAACACATGTACACATACAGACACATGTATACACACATGTCCAAGCCAATACGCACAGACACACATACAGACACATGTATACACACATGTCCAAGCCAATACGCACAGACACACATACAGACACATGTGTATACACACACAGACACATGTACACACAGACACATGTACACACACACAGACACGTGTACACACATACAGACACCATACTTGCCAACTGTCCCTTTTTTCCTGGGACAGTCCCGGCAAATAGGAGCCTGTCCCAGGTAATTTATATTGTCCCTGGAAGCGCCCGTTAATCGGACTGCCCGTAAATGTTACGCAGAAGTAGTGCAGCTGAATGGGAGAATTATTCCAACTCTGCTACTTTGGCCTTAAGTTTGAAATTCCCTTTTTAATTTCCTTTCACCTCCTCCTCCACCATCACCCCTTCCTTCACCACCTCCTCCACCATCACTCCTTCCTTCACCACCTCCTCCACCATCACCCCTTCCTTCACCACCTTCTCCACCATCCCCCCTACTTTGGCCTTAAGTTTGAAATTCCCTTTAATTCTCTCTGTATTGAGTAGACCCTATAACAGTGATGGCGATCCTTGGCACCCCAAATGTTTTGGAACTATATTTCCCATGATGCTCAACTATACTGCAGAGTGCATGAGCATCATGGGAAATGTAGTTCCAAAACATCTGGAGTGCCAAAGTTCGCCATCACTGCCCTATAACCTGATGATAAGTAGGCGGAGTTTAATTATGTGGAGTGGGCAGAACTTCAGGGAAGTGGGTGTGGTAAGTAATTAATAGCTGTGCTGGAAAGTGTCCCTGGAAATTTCTTTCAAATGTTGGAAACTTTGCGACACGTGTACACATACAGACACATGTAAACACACGCACGTATAAAGAGCTTTAAAATGGTTACAATACAATACCTTCCTTCACACACCCAGGTACTGCACTGTAGGGGGAGGCAGAGAGCACAGCACACACCCCCCCCCCCCCTCCCTTTACTTTCACTTTGCCGAGTCTGATTAAGGTGGAACTGTACCCATAACAACTTGCTTCTTGCTGGAGGCTGCCATTTTGCTGAAGCCCAGAGCCCCCAAACAGCAGTAAGTCATAAAGTGAAACTAAACCCATTGATTTAACGATTTAAAAGAACTGTTACATTCCTGGAATGCCAGGATTGCTAACTGCCACATTTGCTTGTGTCCGCAACCAAACTGTCAAACCATCAAATGGCCAATGTCATAACTGATCACATGTGCAGCACCATGGCAGTTGCAGTTAAAACAGAAGCAGCTTCGTTTGCTGTAAAGGATAGGAGGATTTAATTCTGCTTTAACCGCTTGCCGACTGCCGCAAGTACATACTGCGGCGGTCAGCCCCTCACAGGAAGAGTGACGTATCGGTACGTCACTAGCCTGTGAGGCTCTGGGGAGCGAGCGCGCGTCACGGACCCCCCCCGCAGGTGTGACCGGCGGACCCGATGTCCGCCGGTCACTCTGCGATCGTCGGGGTAGAGGGAGAAAGGCAGGCGGCTAGTGTAAACAAGCCGCCTGTCATTCTCCCCTGTGTAGAAACACTGATCATACGGTTCTACTATGTAGGACCGTTGATCATTGTTCCTACAGCTCAAGCCACAGCCAATCACAGTTAGAATCAGGCCCCTAGGGACACACACAGGCCCTCCCTCTCAAATAAAGTTAACCCCTTCACTGCCAGTGTAATTTTACAGTAACAGTGCATATATATAGCACTGATTACTGTAGAAATGTCACTGGTAACCCCAAAAGTGTCAAAAATGTCAGTCAAGGGTCCGATCTGTCCGCCGCAATGTCGCAGTCCCACAAAAAAAAATCGCAGATCGCCGTCATTATGCGTTAAATAAAAACAACAAAAATGACAAAAATCTTTCCCTTTGTTAGTAAACGCGATAAATTTTGCGCAAACCAATCAAAATACGCTTTTTGCGAATTTTTTTACCAAACATATGTAGCATAAAACAAATTGGCCAAAAATGTTAAAAAATTTTGATTTTTACTTTTTTTTTTGGGGAATTTCATATAAAAAAATGTGAAAAATATTGTTATTTTTGCAAAATTGACGCTCTTTTTTTGTTTATAGCGCATGATCAAAAAATCGCACAGGTGATCAAATACCACCAAAAGAAAGCTCTGTTTGTGGGAAAAAAAGGACGTCAAATTCGTTTAGGTACAGCATCGCACGACCGCACAATTGTCCGTTAAAGTCACGCAGTGCCGAATCGCAAAATAGGCCCTGGTCTTTTAGCAGCCAAATCCTCCGGGGCTTAAGTGGTTAAGGCTGTCAGCAGATCAGCCTCTACAATCCTACAATACAGTCCCAGTCCTCACAGCAACCTCTGACAATTACATCCCCAAGCACATGCACACCTGGGATCCAAAATCTAGGTCTACCTACACAGTCCAAGGCCAGCTGTCTGCTACCCAGCCTCCATCCGGCACTCTCCAGTGAGGAAGAAGGGGTCCTTCTCCACATCAGTCTCCGCAGGTGATACCCTCTAGCAAATGTCTCTCAATTAGGTCTCCCTCAGGCCCCCAGCCAAGCACATTATGAGGCCCAAACAGCAACTCCAGTATGCAGGTTGCATCCCAGGGGCAACAGCTCCAGGATAAGAACACTGTGACCAAGCCTCCCAAACATTTATCTTCCCCCTCACCACATTCTGGGTGCCCCTCCCAGGGACTGGCTGAGAGCAGATAAATATTCAGTGGCAGACCTTCTTACTCTATTCTCTGGAAACTTTTTCCACAGACAGGCAGGAGTAATCAACCCCTAAGCTTAGTCCAAGATAAAAAAAGGACTAGTAAGTCCAAGGAAAGATAAAGAAAGAAGGGAGAATAAGAGAAGGGGGAAAAAAAGGAAGGGAAGGGAGGGGAAAGGGGGGAAGGGAGGGGGAAGGAAAAAAGAGGGGAAGGGATAAAGAGGTTGGAATTTTTTTGTTTTCGTTGTTTTTGTTTTTTCTTTCATACTTGTATGTTAACAAGAATCAATAAAAATAATTTTCCAAAAAACTAAAATGACATGTTTTTGAAAATATTGCTAGGGTCTTAGCTGGCTGCATGAATCCATAGCAGGTAGGACTCTAATAGTGGCCATACATGCTTCTACAAATTATTGATATCTCCCAATAGGAATAATCGATCTATAGATCAACAAACCATTGGATCGATATGACACACACAGGGAAATTATTTTTGATTGATAATTGGAAGATACAATTGTAGGTTATGGATCACGTCTCACTTTTCACCATGCAATCTCAAAATAAGATTGATGGAAATACAATTGAATTGATGAACAAAGCATCTTAGTGCTGCCCATCGATGCCACACAATAAGTAATTTTCCACCCTGGTTGATCAACTTAGTTTTATAAAATCCGTCAGACAAAAGTTATGCCTATTTGATTGTTTGCGGATTTGATCGTTTTGTTTGCATCGCTCAGCGATTGTATAATACAGATGGGCACAGACATATCTACCTGTTTTGCTATGAGTGCCAGGACCTGCTACAATCCTTAAATGACATTGCTGGACTCTAGATTCTGTACACTTTCCATTGAAGAGTGAAAGATTGGCACCTGCTGACAGTAGGACTTTACAAATTTTCCCACTTGCATTTCAGAAACAGGCAGATAATTGCAAGGGATGCTCGAAATCTGAGTATTTTGTGTAATTATTGGGACAGCCATGGTTTATTCATTACCCAACAGGAAATAATTGTCTATTTATTCCAGGCTTAAACATGGATTTTGAGAGCATATTTTCTAGAAGCAATGGGACAGAATCAAATTTACATTTAGAATGGAAACCAAACTAATGGTTAATGCAACACCAAGAGAGAGTTGGGTTTGCTGAGCTTAAAGAGGATCTTTGGTCATTAAAAATAAAATAACTAAAAGTCAGCAGCTAGAAATACTGTAGTTGCTAACGTTTCTTAACAGACATGTAGCACTGCCCCCTAGAGGACTGCTGGCAGATGACACCTTTGGATTCCCCTGGGTTACCCGTAGCAACTGCTTGCAGAAATCTTAACACTTTATGCTCCTGGCTCAGTCAATGATCAGTCTAGGGGTGGTTGTTTTTTTATATTGGGATAGGAGAAGAGATGAGTGGGATACTCCAACTGTTGAACTATTCACAATGTAGAGGACTTCTAGCTTGAGAATGGTGCAAGGCCGCTACTTCATCCTACCACTTGAATGAAGCTGAGGTAAGTGTTCCTATTTGTATTTCTCTTCAGGGTACTCCCCCAGTACCCCCTTTCTATGCACTTGCTGACACCCGTCCACTGACTATACTTCTGGAGTGATCCCCTTCCTGGGCAGACCCCTGGGTAAGATCATCAGACAAAAAAGAACAGCAAAAAGCCATTCAAAAGATAGGACGATTCCCACGCGGTATAGTAAGCAAAAAATAAAGAAAAACTTTATTCAGATAGGAAAAATTGAATACATAGTTATCACAAGTATCTGCAATAAGTCACAGGACATGACATACAAACACAATTAAAAAAGCATCCAGGTGACAACACAGGGTGACTAAATTAATTGAAAATGCACTCGGTAGCGGAAGAAAGTGAGTAAATACACATTGCTGAATTTCCACTAGTAAATTGATCTGGGCTTCAATGCACTGGCCGACAGACAGATCATTTGGCATAAAGTGGAATTGAAGAATTAGGTTGAAAACCGAAATCATGGAATATAGGTGTGTATCACTTTTCAAAGTGCAGAGTTCTTATGAGGAAAAGATGAACTGATCGGTAAGTCAGTAGGTTGCTGAAAGGAAACACTCCTGAGTCAACATTCATGAAAATTAAGGATCAGTAGACTCCATCCATGGAGCAGTCCCAGCAATTAATGCGCTGTTGTAGACGGACTTTTAATTCCTCTTGCAGTAGGTGTTCCTGCTTTAGGATTGCGGTTCAAAGACATCCATTCAATAAACCACCTCGGGAGGAACGACCAGATTCAAACAAGGGGGAGCTAAGCAGGATAATCTATGTATCACCAAATCATGTTTGGGAGTATTAATATTCACTGCTCCAGTCGCTTCACCCCCAACATAGGATTCCAAAATCAGTCTAATGCCCCATACACACGTGCAGATTATCTGCAGACTTTTGTCTGCAGACTTACCAAAACCATATAATATGAGGTCAAACCTAAACACTTTCAATTTGTATGCAATCCGGCAGGCCCTTGCACTACATAGAAAAGGTAAGTCTGCAGACAAAAGTCTGCAGATAATCTGCACGTGTGTATGGGGCATTATGCTAATTAGTGGTCATAGTCCTTGCAGTTCAGTCTCAGAGTATCCTCATTAGAAGTTAGCTGGTAAGTGCAGAAGTTTAGCTACAAAGTGCAATCCCGTGAGCCGGCCTTCCCGTATTGAAGCGCGGCCAGTGTATCAGCAGTCAGCCGGCTAGTCAATCAACATACGCCAAGTAGTTAGGTTAAGGACGGCTCGATGCACACCTGGTCATCACGTGGAGGTAACAAACGTCACTGGATGACTTGACGTGTTTCGTCCGCCTATCAGCTGACTTCTTCGGATCAAGGGAGGGGATATTTTAATGGTCCTTTCATTTTGTTTAATTGAATGGGCTCAGTGGCACCTTCCCCTGCAGTGATATTGTCAAAATTGCATCACAGCATAAACACAAGTAACACATGGAATAACAGAGTGAATCAGGAGATGAGAATTGGCTACAATTGTAAGCATTCCAGAGGAAAAGGGAAAACATACTCAAATCGCTCCCACTTTCTCTGGTCATGCAGGAGGTAGAGGACCACTTCATAGGATCCATAGTAAAATTAACAACAGACAGAAAGATCTGGGCAAGATCTTCTGTACTCACAATACTGATTCTCGCAATGCCCCAACTCCTCCAGTCAGCTCTCCTGGACCTCTGGGTTCAGCCACACACTACTAGCTCCCCAGGCCTGGCTACCTGTGACCATCACCAACTGCTGCAGAAGAGGAGGCAGCCACCACCCTCCTTCTGGGACTTTGCTTCCTGCCAAAAGACCTCTACCTCATGTGCCCGTGGCTTTTTATACCCTGCCCCATAATGCACCGAGACCAACTGTCTGTGCCAAACCCTGGGGCAATACCAAAAGCCTGTGTGTCATTGGCCAGGTTTCCTCCAGCATCCAACGTGCCTCCCCATTGGATCAGCTGGGGACACTCCCTCAGTCCAGATGAATCACACACTGGGCACACTGAGCAGACCGAACTCGCAGATCTTGCTCCCTGATAAGCAGAGTGCAATATAGAATTTACCTGCTGCTCCTCTGATAGGCAGACAGAACCAAAACTATACTCACTACCTAGCACCTGACTAGGATGGTGCTACAGACACTTATCAGTCCAGCGCTGTCCTCACACTGGCCAGTCTTCGGCTCCCCAGCGATGCCATGTTGACTCTGTGGAAGGCAGCTTTGACTCCTTGAGGCTTCACAGCTACCTCCCTCAAGGGTTGTTCCCTGTAAATGGCCCTACAGACTACTGGGAACTATGAAATGTCCCAGGAGGCTGGGGGGGGGGGGAGTTTGAACTCCCCCTGGGATCACCTAGGCTATCAAAACAAGGTACCCGCTCCCCCCAAAAAATAAGTTTGCATTTGAGGTGGGGGGGGGGGGGAGTTGGGGGGAAGGAATTAGGAACTTCTGATTTTAATTTAAGTTTTGTTTTAATGTGTGTGAGTAGATGAGTGGTTAAAGTGATTGTAAAGTCCTGTTTTTTTTTTTATTTTTGTACTTGCCTGCCCTGTGAAGTGGTTTTGCACAGAGTAGCCCAGATCCTTCTCTTTGCGGGTCCCTTTTTGCTGCTCTTGGCCCCTCCCTCCTGTTGAGTGCCCCCACAACTTGCTATTGGGGCACCCAAGCCGAGCTGCAGCTCTGTGTGTCCATTCAGACACAGAGCTGCCATTTGGCCCCACCCCTCTCTCTCCTGATTGGCTAACTGACTTTTATTGAGAGCCGTGGGAGCCAATGGCGCCGCTGCTGCATCTCAGGCAATCAGGAGGGAGTGTGCCGGACAGCCGAGGGACTTGTGGACATTGCTGGACAGAGATGGGGTTCAGGTAAGTATTAGGGGCTGCTGGTGCACACAGAAGGCTTTTTATCTTAATGCATAAAATGCATTAAGATAAAAAAAAAAAAATCTGCCTTTACAATTCCTTGAAGCAGAATTAGAACATTTGAAAAGTAATCCTGAGCATACAATAAAAATTTAAAAGTTAACTGCCTGTCAAGGTGATTAGCAAATTTAGAGATAAGAGAAGCTGAATTGTTAAGTAAATCCTGACTTCTGCTGTAGAAGGTGAGCAATGCCCTTTGCCCTCCCTATTGGTCTTTTAATAGATCAACAGCATAGCATGCACAGCAGGAAAAGTTAAAATTTGCAAACAGTTTAAGCTATCTATATTTCTAGATCTACTCAGTTATCACTGAAACTTAATGACTGTTTATGCATTTTTTTTCCACATATGTCAGCTTGAACTGCTCAGGTTTGCAACAAGTGTATTGAAAAAAAATTAACTAAAATGAACACATATTTTTTAGCTTAGCAGGCCTTAGATGTGGTGGCTACATTAGTTTTCATTTTTCAAGCTAATACAGTTTTCAACAAGTTCATTAACCACTTGCCGACCAGTCACATTGATTGTACTGCGGCAAAGTGCTCGTTCCCGTCCAGCGGCGTAGACCTACGTCGCTGGACTCCTCCCCTTTTGGCGGCGCGCCCATGCTGCCGGAGGCTCGCTCCCGCTGTATTCAGTCACAGCGGGAGTCGGGCCAGGGGAGAAGCGGCGGTGATTACCGCCGATCTTCCCCGATCGTCGGGGAATCGAGTCTGGAGATCCGCCCGCTTGTGTAAACAAAGCGGGCGGATCTCCTAAGTGACAGACAGGGTCAGATTGCAGGGTTCAGCATAGCTGAATCTGCGATCTGTCCCTGTGTCACTCAGTCACCTCCCCCCACACACGTTAGTAAGCACCAGGCATACATTAAAACCTCCCTCTCCAATAAAATTAAACCCTTCCCTGCCAGTGTCATTTTTACAGTAACAGTGCATATGTATAGCACTGATTACTGTAGTAATGTCACTGGTACCCCCCAAAAGTGTCAAAAATGTCAGTCAAGGGTCCGATCTGTCCGCCACAATGTCGCAGTCCCGCAAAAAAAAAAAAAAACGCAGATCGCCGCCATTACTCATTTAAAAAAAAAACACCAAAAATGACAGAAATCTTTCCCTTAGTAAGTAAACGCAATAACTTTTGCGCAAACCAATCAAAATAAGCTTATTGTGATTTTTTTTTTACCAAACATAGGTAGCAGAAAACAAATTGGCCAAAAATTTAAAAAAATTTAGATTTTTACATTTTTTTGGGGTGAATTTCATATAAAAAAATTTGAAAAATATTGTTTTTTTAAAATTTACGCTCTTTTTTTGTTTATAGCGCAAAAAGTAAAAATCGCACAGGTGATCAAATAGCACCAAAAGAAAGCTCTGTTTGTGGGAAAAAAGGACGTAGATTTCGTTTGGGTACGGCGTCACACGACCGCGCAATTGTCAGTTAAAGTCTCACAGTGCCGAATCGCAAAAAGTGGCCTGGACGTAAGACAACAAAATCCTCCGGTGGTAAAGTGGTTAAATAGCTGAAGCTAAACTAAACTGAAAGCAAAAACAATGTTATCTTTCTTCTACAAAACTGCTAATCTCCACCCCTCTCCATGTATTGTAGATCAGGGATCTCTAAACTACAGCCTTCTAGCTGTTGCAGAACTACAAATCCCATGAGGGACTGTAAAACTGACATTCACAGACATGACTAGGCATGATGGGAATTGTGATTCATGAACAACTGTAGGGCCATAGTTTGGAGACCCCTGTTGTATATGAAAAAGGCAGACATGTTTGTAGTCCAGCCTGGGTAGCAATGACTCCTTCTAAAAAGATACAATGCAGGAGTGAGCATAGCCGCCCAGGATCAGGAAATGTGTTTATTCACAGGATTACCAGGTGAAAATAAAGGAAAGAAAGCCTTAAAAATTAAACAAATACAACCAAATCTTTCAAAGACTGGTGAGTTGCAAGAGATACCTCACCCCCTCCAGCACATAGCAGGTGACTCATTGACCCAGCTTGTCATGGTCAGGGGTGAGGCTCAGACGCCAGTAGCTATAGCAGTAGGGCAGCTTACACTGACCAGCTCTCTATAGCAGTCAACTGTGGCTAGAGGAGGACATGCCCCCAGAGGGTAAGACCTTGGCACACTGTGCTCACAGAAAGTGGATTGAATGACACTGTGGGGTTGATTTACTAAAACTGGAGAGTGCAAAATCTGGTGCATCTGTGCATGATAGCCAATCAGCTTCTATTCAGTTTGTTCAATGAACCACTTCTGGACCGGAAGGATTTGCCCCCTTAATGACCAGGCCATATTTTGCGATTCTGCACTGCGTTACTTTAACGGACAATTGCGCAGTCATGCGACCCTGTACCTAAATAAAATTGATGTCCTTATTTTCCCACAAATAGAGCTTTCGTTTGGTGGTATTTGATTACCTCTGCAATTTTTATCTATTTTGCGCTTTGAAAAAAAGAGCGACAATTTAGGAAAAAAAAAAAAAAAAACAATATTTTTCACATTCTGCTATATAATACCCCCCCCCCCAAAAAAAAATTTTAAAATCAAAATTTTTTTAACATTTTTGGCCAATTTGTTTTCTGCTACATGCTTTTGGTAAAAAAAAAAAAAAATCGCAATAAGCATATTTTGATTGGTTTGTGTAAAAGTTATTGCGTTTACTAACTACGGGAAAGATTTATGTCATTTTTTTTGTTTTTTTTTTACTAGTAATGGTGGCGATCTGCGTTTTTTTGAGGGACTGCGACAAAAACTTTGACAAAAAAAGAGATAATTTTCGGTTTAACCAATTGCGTCGCTTTCTGTCTCCTCGTGGAATGCACGCAAAACTGCGTTCCAGGAAGTCCTTTTTGTTCCTGCCTACATTTACATCTGCTTTGTGAGTATATCTGTCATCTACTTAAATAAATGACCTTTTTAAACAATATTACACCACAATCCTCTTATTTTATTTGGGCTGAGCCTGCCAAGGAAAAGATTACTGGTCACTGGAATTAAACGTTACTGCTGGATGATACCCAGGACTCCACACTCACTATTAAGGCTGCATTTGGCACAGAGGTGGTCTCCATTTCTGGTGAATGGGGGTGCAAGAGGGGAGAGTGGCACCTTAACGTGGACGAGCACCTTCCAGCATTAAGAAAATAAGGTACTTGAGCACCTTTTTAAACACCATTGTACAGCTTTTTCTGAACATTTTATGAACTTTATTATTGCATGCACCTATTTATGAATTGGACTTTTTTATTGTATACACATATTTATGAAATTAATTATTTATTCTCTTGAGTACATTGCGCATTTTGCACATCCATGCATTGATTTATTTATTATAGGAATTTTTTATTTTTAAATGTTGATACACATTTCATCCAGCACGTTTTTCTAGCACGTGAAACACTTTACTCATTATATATTTTTTTTAGCAAGCGCAGTTTTAGTTAATTTGTTTCGGTCCATTCCCCCATTGGGTGAACAGCAGCTGCTCATTGTATTTTAGCAATCAACCAAGCGCGGGATATTTTGTATTATTGCTCATCTAAAATAAATGTATATGTTAAATTCAACACAAATAGATATACATTTTAATTGTTTGACACATCAATGGACTGGGCCGGACAGAATCCCAGTCCTAAACGTAGCACAGGGAATTGTGTAGGGCTGAGTTTAATGTTAGTTAAGTTGATAATATTTAATTCAGGTGTGTCGGCAGATTCTGCAGGGTAGGTGTACGAAGAACGTACGCACTCGGGTTGCCCTGTTTTTGGCTTCCGGTAGCGCCAACCGCCGGGGTTTAAAAAATAAACTCCGGTATTGATCGGTGTCCAGGGTTAGGAATACCTTTAGAGAGAATATTTTGTAAAACTGGGGTTTGGTTAGTGGTGTTCACTTGCTTCCCTGGATGAGATGACACCTCAGAACGTTTTTTGTTTTTAGTATCAGAAGGCGAGTACCCACCACCATACCGAGTGCGTTTGTAGGGATGTGAAGCTTGGGTTTCTGATGAACGATTGTGCACCTGTGGGAGAGAAAAAGTGAAAGTTGATGAATCAGACTCCTAAGGAAATTGTAGTTTATGCCTCTGGAAAGCCTGAAGGTGCTCCTTGGATTTCGGGCCACTCTAAGTGATTAGGCTGCGAAGAAGTCTCACAAAGTTTGTATCACCATACTTAGGAGGCATAGCAGAATGTTTTCGGGGGGATTGGGGTTGGGGGAATTGTAACTTTCTAGGAAAAAAACCTTTTATTTGTTTCATTTTCCAGAATTTGCAACAATTTACAAAAAACTCACCATGCCACTTACTAAATACCTTGGACTGTCTACTTTCCAAAAAGGGATCATAAGAAATGATAGGCAGTCAGTACATCAGGACTGATCAATTTTGAAATATATATATATATACATATATATATATATATACACACACACACACCATATTATTATTATTATTATTATTATACAGGATTTATATAGCGCAAAAAGTTTGCGCATCGCTTTACAATGTGAGGGAAGACAATACAGTTACAATACAATTCAATACAGGAGGAACTAGAGGGCCCTGCTCGTTAGAGCTTACAATCTAGAAGGGAGGATCAAGTGAAACAAAAGGCAATAACCGTGGCGGATGGGCTGATGGAGAAAATGGAGGTATATTTGTTAGGTGTGGGTAGGATAGGCTTCTCTGAAAAAGAGGGTTTGATAAATAGATTTGGGTATCGCCAGCGTAGAGATGGTATTTGATGCCATGGGAGGCTATCAACTGACCCAGAGAGGAGGTGTAGATTGAAAATAGGAGGGGTCCAAGAACAGAGTCTTGGGGGACCCCAACGGAGAAGGAAAGCGGAGAGGAGGAAGTAGAATTGCACATAACGCTAAAGGTGCATTTGGATAAGTAGGAAGATAACCAGTGAAGAGTACAATCACGGAGACCAAAGGCATGGAGTTTTTGGAGGAGGAGGGGATGGTCAACCGTATCAAAGGCAGCAGAAAGGTTCATAAGTAGGAGTACAGAATAGTGTCCATTGGCTTGGGCGGTTAGTAGATAGTTTGTCAGTTTTAGGAGAGCAGTTTTTTAGTGGAGTGTTGAGGCCGAAATCCAGACTGAAGGGGATCAAGGAGGCTATTCTTGGCAAGATGGTCGCACAGTCGGTTGTAGACTAGACGTTCGAGGAGTTTGGAAGAAAAGGGGGAGGAAGGAAATAGGGCATAGGTTGTTAAGATTGGTTGGGTCCAGTGAGGGCTTTTTAAGTATGGGGCTGACTAGAGCATGTTTTAGAGAGTTGGGGAAGATGCCAGAAGAGAGGGAGAGATTGAAGATGTGGATTAGAGAGCATAGAATAGGGCCAGAAGGTGAACGTAACATTTGCGAGGGAACAGGATCCAGAGGGCAGGTGGTTAAGTGGATGTGAGCAAGTAGTTTAGCAACCTTATCTATAGTGGCGGGGTTGAATGAGGGAAGTAATGATCGCACCTGTGGGTATGAAGCATAAGGCATAGAAGGCATCTGAACAGCAATGATCTCCTTACGAATTGTATCAATCTTCTGTTTGAAGTGGTAGGCAATCTCCTGGGCAGTGAGCGAGTCGGTGGGAGGGGGTAGTGGAGGACGCAGTAGAGAATTAAAGGTAGCGAAGAGTTGCCGGGGGCGGGATGACAAGCTGTTAATGAGAGTGATAAAATAGGTCTGTTTGGCAGTGTGGAGACTGGAATTGTATTTTTGGAGGGCAGATTTATATCGGTTGAAATCCTTCTGAGACCTAGTCTTACGCCATAGGCGCTCAAGAGCACGGCTATGCTTTTTCAGACTTCTAGTGTTATCTGTTTGCCAAGGTTGAAGGGGTCGGGGCCTGATTCAGTGTGTAGTGAGGGGGCCAGTGTGTCCAGGGAGTCTAAAAGTGAAGCGTTGTAGACAGAAGTGGCTAGGTTGGTGCAGGACAGGGGTGCTATTTTGTCATAGAGGTGGTCGGTAGCAGAGTAGAGAAGAGAAGGGTTGAGATGGCGTAGGTTTCTGCGGGTAACTGTAAGGTAGCTGGAGGGAGAGGAGGTGGAGGAGATGGAGAGAGTGAAACTAATAAGGTAGTGATCAAATAGAGGGAAAGGATTGTTTGAAAGGTTGTGCGGAGTGCATAGGTGGGAGAAAACAAGGTCAAGGATATTGCCTTTAGAGTGAGTAGAAGCATGCATCCATTGCTTCCGGTCAAAGGAGAAGGTTAGACTGAGAAGTTTGGAAGTGGTAGGAGTGTCAGTATTAACCACTTGCCGACCGCCGCACGACTATCTACGTCGGCGGTCAGCCCCTCACAGGCAAACTAACGTAGGGCTACGTTGCTTGCTTGTGAGGGTCTAGGGAGCGAGCGCGCGCCCCCGGAGGCGCGCTCCCGCGTGGTCACGGACCCCCCGCGCGTGTGACCAGCGGACCCGATGTCCGCCGGCCACTCGGCGATCGGCGGGGGAGAGGGAGAATGTCAGGCAGCTTGTGTAAACAAGCTGCCTGTCATTCTCCTCGCTGTAAAGACACTGATCACATGGATCTACTATGTAGATCCGTTGATCAGTGTCCTTACAGCTCAAGCCACAGCCAATCACAGTAGAAAGCACGCCCCTAGGCACACACACAGCCCCTCCCTCCCAAATAAAGTTAACCCCTTCACTACCAGTGTAATTTTACAGTAACAGTGCATATATATATAGCACTGATTACTGTAGAAATGTCACTGGTAACCCCAAAAGTGTCAAAAATGTCAGTCAAGGGTCCGATCTGTCCGCCGCAATGTCGCAGTACCGCAAAAAAAAAAAATCGCAGATCACCGCCATTACGCGTTAAAAAAAAAACAACAAAAATGACAAAAATCTTTCCCTTTGTTAGTAAACGCGATAACTTTTGCGCAAACCAATCAAAATACGCTTTTTGCGATTTTTTTTACCAAACATAGGTAGCATAAAACAAATTGGCTGAAAATGTTAAAAAATTTTGATTTTTACATTTTTTTTGGGGGGAATTTCATATAAAAAAAATGTGAAAAATATTGCTATTTTTGCAAAATTGACGCTCTTTTTTTGTTTATAGCGCGTGATCAAAAAATCGCACAGGTGATCAAATACCACCAAAAGAAAGCTCTGTTTGTGGGAAAAAAAGGACGCCAAATTCGTTTAGGTACAGCGTCGCACGAGCGCGCAATTGTCCGTTAAAGTCACGCAGTGCCGAATCGCAAAATACCCCCTGGTCGGAATGGGGGTAAAATCTTCCGGGGCTTAAGTGGTTAATAGGGATGTTGCAGTCGCCGAGAATGATTGTTTGTAGACTTGATACTTTCACACAGACTAAACAATGTGCACTGTTTGGGTTTTCTTTTTTTAATAGAGCAGAATAGATGTTGGCCTAAAGTAATGAAGAAAGATCATTTATTTGCAAAATTTTAATACAGAAACTACGAATTTTTCTTGTTCAAAATGTTCAGTCTTTTTTTCCTTTATATAGCAAAAGATAAAAAACCCAGTGGTGCTTAACCACCTCAATCGCTGCACCAATGGGCACTAACAGGCTGCACTGATGGGCACTGATGAGGCTGCACTGATGGACATTAGTAGACACTGATAGGCAGTACTATTATTGAGGACACTGATGATCAGTGCCCTGATTATCAGTGTACATAGTGTGCTGACAGGCTTGCAAGTTATTGGCACTCTTTTCCTCACACACGCTGTAAAGAAAGGACTGCCAATAAATGGCAAGTCTTTTTACATGTGATCAGCTGTGATTTGACACAGCTGATCACATGGTAAAGGGCCACTGTAATTAGGTCTTTACCACAATCTGTGATCAGCTATGTTCGAAGGACACAGCAGTCCTAAAGCGTGCAAGATGCACGCTGCAGGAGGTGCACAAGGAGCACGTTCTGGGAGGACATTAATGGATGCCCTTCTAGAACTTTAGTACCGCGCTGTAGCTGTCTTTTGGCTATAGCATGGCACTAAAGTGGCTAAATACCACCAAAAGATGGGGGGAGATGTACTAAAGCTCGTGCATTCAGAATCTGGTGGAGCTGTGCATGGTAGCCAATTGGCTTCTAACTTCAGCTTGTTCAATTAAGCTTCCACAATAAAACCTGGAAGATAATTGGTTTCTATGCAGAGCTGCACTAGATTTTGCAATCCCCAGTTTTAGTTTCTATGCAGAGCTGCACTAGATTTTGCAATCCCCAGTTTTAGTAAATACCCCTTATCTGTCCATAAAAATTATAAATTTAATTTAGATACAGTGTGGCATGACTGAGTAATTGTCATTCAAAGTGTGACCATGCTGAAAACTTAAAAATGGCCGGGGCAGGAAGGGGGTCTGGTCTCCCACAGTACACAAAACACGGAAATGCAATTATTTTAGTAAATATAAACTGCTAAATACCTTTTCTCATCAGCAGTATATAACAGTCTTGTGACTTCTATCAGCGTCTGGTTAAAGCTTTTAGGAAATTTCATTGACTGTCCTATGAGGCTGCAGGACCCCTGACCCTCTCTGGACAGTGCTGATTGGCCCTGTTCTGATCACATGCACTCTCCTAAGAAAAAAAAAACTCTCTAGCGAAACACACCAAACTGAGCATGTGCAGAGTGACTCTAAGGCTTTGTACTATCATGAGATGGATTGCGGACAGTAAAAGATGAGGGGGATCAGAGAAGACAGGATCAAACTGCCTTTTTACACAATGCGCAGGGTTAACCCCTTAGGTTCCACAGTGAGTATAAAAAGCATGCTCTGCTCCATATACAGACTGATTTTACTGTTATTGGTTTAGTAACACTTTAAAGAGGGGGGTCAGTCTCATGTTGGTGGGTCATTACTATATGTCAGAGGTCGCCAAACTTCCTAAGCAAAGGGCCAGTTTCCTGCCTTTCAGACTTTAGGAGGGCTGGACTGTGGCCTATGGGTGTAGGAAATGCCCCAGCATCGATGTCCCCAA
This sequence comes from Pelophylax lessonae, assembly GCF_965119305.1. Lineage (NCBI taxonomy): Eukaryota > Metazoa > Chordata > Amphibia > Anura > Ranidae > Pelophylax > Pelophylax lessonae. The sequence goes on from NC_138771.1 coordinate 140,048,814, forward strand.
TGTCTCAGGCCTTGTGGTCAGTGAGATTTTAAAAATGTGGACAGTAGGAGGAGGAATAATATCCCATCATTCATATTATTGACAGTAATAGTGTACTATTGTTGGTGTCAGTGGGAGGAATAGTGCCCCATCATTGGTGTCAGTGGGAGGAATAGTTTCCCACCATTCAGCTTCAGGTGTGGCTGGAGGGAGTTTCTCTTGCTGTGTGTCTGAAGCTGCTGCAGGCAGGGGCGGACTGAGAATCCTCAGGGCCAACAGGCAAAATAAATCAAGGGCCCCCTTCCAGTCCCCACCCATGTTCCACCTCCAGCCACACCCTACACAATCTTTAGACACAAGGAACAAAAGTGCAATCATTTATTAACAAGTGCAATATAAATAATGAATGCAAAATCCAAACTGTGCAAAAACAAATGAACAAACCAAGACAAGTGTATTAACAATAATAAACAGACAAACCAGGACAAGTATATTACCAATGATAAACGGACAATCCAAGACAAGTGCATTACAAAATCATAAATAGACAAAACCAGAGTATTACAAAACCAGAGTATTACAAATCATAAATAGGCAAACAAAACCAGTGCATTACAAAATTATAAATAGACAAAAACTAGAGCATTACAAATCGCAAACAAAGCCAGAGCAATACAAATCATAAATAGGCAAAACCAGAGCATTACAAATCATAAATAGACAATTACATATTAAAATAACTACAATGCAAACAAAATCAATGCAATACAAATAATAAAACAAACAGAAGTGCCATCCAATTTTAGCTACAAAAGTATATAGTATTGGCCAGTATGAAGTTTAAAAGAGAAGCAGAGAGTGGAGTTCAGAAGATGTCTTGCCAAAACAGTCTATGATTTTCTCTTTGTCTCTCTTTATCCTTAAAGAAACATCTGTCTCTATTGCAATAAGCATCAATGTCTCCAGATTTTGCTGTGTAAGCGTTGATCTAAGTCTTGATTTCAGAATTTTCAGCTTTGAAAAAACTGAATTTTTGTAAAATCTTACCTGTAAAATTCCTTTCTCTGAGTCCTCCGACAGTCGCCGCCTCTTCATATTCGTCACATATGGGGTATTAGACTTTGCTCCGAAGGAGTAGCTAGGCAACAGAATATGTTAACAATAAAGCTTTAACATATCCCACCCTCAAGGGGTGGTCCCCTCAGTCAATACCCTCCTACTTCCTGCAACCATATCTCAGTTTTGGTGGAATAGCAGTAGAGTATACAATCAAACCCCAAAAGAGGGGCGGGGGCGGCGACTGTCGGAGGACTCAGAGAAAGGAATTTTACAGGTAAGATTTTACAAAAATTCCGTTTTCTCTTACGTCCTCCGACAGTCGCCGCCTCTTCATATTCGTCACATATGGGGACGTCCCAAAGCAGTGCAAACATGAGGGGTGGGAAACGCATCCGCGCCGAAAGGCAACGCAGTCTCCACATCAAAGAAAGGAACCTTACCAAAGGAAGGAAACCAGCTGGGCAACAGCAAAAATAAGTGCTCAACAGGAGCAACAACCCAGGAAAAGACAAAAAAAACAGGGGATACAAAACTTATCCCAACAGCCAGGAGTCCCCAACAAGGGACCCTAGGGAACAGCCGCACTAAGAACCTTGCGGCCAAAGGAAGCATCCGCCGATGCCTGAACATCTACTTTGTAGAATTTAGTGAAAGTGTGCACGGTCGACCAAGTCGCCGCCTTACACACCTGGGCTACAGAAGCCCCATGACGACAGGCCCAAGACGTACTCAGAGATCTAGTAGAGTGCGCCTTCACAGGCACAGGGGGAACCTTCCCCTGCAAGGCATACGCCTGTTCAATGGTCTGCCTGATCCATTTGGCGATGGTAGAGGCCGAAGCCGCCATGCCCTTCCGAGGACCCTCTGGAAGAACAAACAAGGAGTCCGTCTTTCGAAAAGACTCAGTCGATTTAAGGTAAACCCTTATCGCCCGAACAACATCCAGAGAGTGCAATCTCACCTCCCTTGGATGTTTAGGCTTCGTGCACAACGAAGGCAAGACAATATCCTCATTAAGATGGAATTCCGAAACTCGTTTCGGCAGAAAAGAAGGATTAGGTCGCAAGACCACCTTATCCAAATGAATAACCAGGTACGGAGACTTGCAGGACAAAGCCGCCAGTTCCGACACTCTGCGAGCCGAAGTGATCGCCACCAAAAAGGCGACCTTTTTGGACAACATAGACAACGAGATCTCCCTGATCTGTTCAAAAGGAGCACGTTGTAACACAGAGAGAACGAGATTCAAGTCCCAAGGGGGCAGAGGATCCCGCCTCGGGGGAACCAGATGCCGCACACCCTGAACAAAGGTGCCAACCAAAGGGTTGGAAGCCACGGGACGTTGAAACAGAACGGCCAGAGCAGACACCTGACCCTTTATCGTAGCCAGCGCCAAACGCTGATCAACACCCGTTTGAAGGAAAGACAGCACACGGGACACCGAGTACGTGCGGGGTGGAAACCCCCTGGACTCACACCAGGCAAAATAGGCCTTCCAAGTACGGTAATAAACCTTCCCCGAGGAAGACTTCCTTGCGTTGATTAAAGTATGAACGACCTCCGGAGAGAGACCCCTCTCCTTCAGGACCTCGGTCTCAACAGCCAGGCCGTCAAAGCCAGCGACTGTAAAGCAGGATGGTATATCGGTCCTTGAGACAGTAGATCGTCTCGAAGAGGCAGACGCCACGGGGCGTCGACCGCCAGATTCACGAGGTCTGCGTACCAGGACCGGCGAGGCCAGTCCGGTGCCACAAGAATCACCGTGTTGCGTTCCGAGTGTAACCTGCGAAGGAACCTGGACAGCAACTGAATCGGTGGAAACGCGTACATCAGCCTGTACTGATGCCACGGGGCCACTAACGCGTCCGACGCGTCTGCCCGAGGGTCGCGCGTCCTTGCCACGAACCTCTTCACCTTGTTGTTGAGGCGAGACGCGAACAGGTCCACATCTGGAAGACCCCACTTCGCGCACAACGTCTGGAAGACAGCCGGATGGAGAGACCATTCCCCCTGATCCAGGGTCTGGCGACTCAGATAGTCCGCCTGCCAGTTCTCCACTCCCGGAATGTGAACCGCCGTTATCGCCGGGACATGAGTCTCGGCCCAAGACAGAATGTCGGCCACTTCTCGAGCCGCTCGGGCACTCCTGGTGCCCCCTTGGTGGTTGATGTAGGCCACCGCCGTGGCATTGTCCGTCTGCACCCGAACCGGGCAACCCTGCAGCCGGTCCGTCCAGCGATGAAGACAGAGCCTTATCGCACGCAATTCCAGAATGTTGATCGGAAGGGAAGACTCCCCCTCCGACCAAGTCCCCTGAGCGGACAGAACGCCCAGAACTCCACCCCAGCCCGACAGGCTGGCATCCGTGGTGATTACCGTCCACGAGATCGGACGAAACGACTTGCCCCCGGACACCAACGGGGACTGGAGCCACCACAGAAGGTTTTCCCTGGTGCGAAGACTCAACGAGATTTGAAGATCCAGAGATTGAGGTCGCCCGTCCCACCTGGACAGGATCTCCGCTTGGAGACCCCGCGTGTGAAACTGTGCGAAAGGAATCGCCTCGAAGGCCGAGACCATCAATCCCAGACATCTCATACACGTCCGCAGAGACGAGTTCGGAACGTCCCTGAGGGACCTGACTTCCTCCCGGAGAGTCCGGAGTTTGTCTTCCGGCAGGAAGACCTTCGCCTGCACCGAGTCCAGTATCATTCCCAGATAGGGGAGACGAACCGACGGACTCAGTGTCGACTTTGGAAAATTTATCGTCCAACCAAACTCCTGCAGAGTTTGCATTGTGACAGACAGGTCCTCCTCCAGACCCTGTCCGGTCGCAGACCGAACCAGAATGTCGTCCAGATACCCCAGGACAGAAATGCCCTGGGCCCTCAATAATGCCAGAACCGGTGCAAGCACCTTGGTGAAGACCCGCGGAGCCGAGGCGAGACCAAAGGGCAACGCCACGAACTGGTAGTGATCCTCCGCAATGGCAAATCGAAGGTACCTCTGATGACCCTCGAATATGGGGATGTGAAGGTACGCATCCTTCAAATCGATGGAGGCCATGAATTCCCCCGGAACCAGGGCAGCCACCACCGACCGCAGGGATTCCATGCGGAACTTGCGAACCCGCACAGAGCGGTTCAGAGCCTTCAAGTCCAGAATCGGACGAACCTTGCCCTCCTTTCTGGGCACGGTGAACAGATTGGAATAAAACCCCCGAAACCTGTCCCGATGAGGCACCGGAACCACCACTCCCTGAGCCCTCAGGTCCCGCACCGCCAGGTGCAGGTCCCGCAGGCGCTCTGGAGACAGTTGAAGATTTGAGGGAAAAAATCTGCTCTCCGGCCGAGAGAGAAACTCGATCTTGTAACCAGATCGAACGATTTCCAGAACCCATCTGTCCCGCACACGGGCCAACCAGGGCTGAAGAAAACCGAGCAAGCGTCCCCCCACCCCAAAACAGGGTGAGGGCGCCCCTTCAGGCCGAACTGTTATGGGCTGCAGGTCCGGATTGGCCGGACTTCTGTTTCCCAGACCAGGGCTTCTTCTGAGAGCCTTGACCTTGAACGGTTTGCCCTTGTAGTGCGGCCGAAAGGCACGAAAGGACCCCTGAGGGGGCCGAAAATTTGCATGCTTCTTCCCAGAAGCCCCCTTAGCCTTGGGGAAATGGGGCAAGAGAGTGCTCTTACCCCCGGTGATCCCCTTAATCAACACATCCAGGGACTCCCCAAAAAGGCGAGACCCATCATAAGGCAGATTGGCTAAGGTCTTACGTGAAGATTGGTCCACCGACCAACATTTTAACCAAACCAGGCGGCGAGACAACACCGCCACGCTGTGCACACGTGCAGCCAACGGAATCAGGTCCAGGTCCGCATCACACAGATACATGACACCCTGGTGGATCTGATCCACCATATCCAGGGTCGCCGCCGAGGCCGAATCGGCCACTAGAACGCGCCTAAGCATCTGCGTCCAACTTGCGATCGCCTGGGCCGCCATGAGAGAAGCAAACAGAGCCTTAAGCATAGAACCCGTAACAGAATAAGTATGACGGGCAAGAGACTCCAGTCTCCTATCCGTGGCATCACGGAAAACAGGGGAACCCTCTGCAGGAATCGCAGTGGCTTTGTTCAAAACCGCAATTGCATGATCCACTGGTGGAGGCACACACCACCGTTCATCAGTGGCAGGCGAAAAAGGATAACGCAGCTTGAATTTACTTGGTACCGCAAAAGGTTTGCGCAGATCGCGCCATTGATCCTTAACAGCGCGCTGAAAATCAGCATTGCAGGGAAAAACCTGCGGCGTCCTGCGTTTTCTCTGCGTCCCATAAGCCGCCAAGGCAGCGGGGGGACACACTTCGTCCTGCAAACGCAGCGTTTGCTTAATGGAAGCAATCAACTCATCCATGATTGCAAGCTCTTCAGGCGAGCCAGGGGGAGAATTATCGACCCCCTCAACTTCAGCCTCCACCTCAGACCCCACTAGATCAAGAGAGGAGCGGGACCCCGATAAGGAGGCCCCTGCCAGAACAGCCCCATCACCTTCACCCTCAGAATCAGAGGACAGAGCAACTCTGGGCCTTTTAGTAGATTGAGCAGCCACCAGCATTTGCACCTGAGCAGCAAGGCCAGCCACAATAGTGGCTAAATCCCCCCCTGGGGGGGAAACAGCGGTCCCCTGGCTTTCCACCAATACTGTAGGAAATTTGCCCTCCTGAGAATCCATTGCCCCTGTAATGCCAGACAACCAAGGGTTAACTGCCCCTTTTTAGCAAGCGCGGCAAGCGCAGCCCACCGCACCACACTCAAGCACAATGAGACCCCCACAGGGAATATGCAAACTGAACACAGGCAATGGATAGCAAGAACAGAAGGATAAAACCTGAGGAGACCCTCGCCGCTGCTGCTGCCTCGATCGGTGTTCCTGGAAAGAGGAAGTGATGCTGCCAGGGCGCTCTATGTAAGCCTATGGAGGCTACAAGAAAATGGCCGCCATGCATGTAAACCATGCGGCCGGAGCGGGTGCAGGCAAAATGGCGTCGTTTGGCGCCGAAAACGCCGCTCCACAGTGCATTAAAACACACATTACATTCCAATATAAGGATACATGTTAGATCGCCGCAGCGATCGCTGTATATGCCCTAACATGCCAAAAAAAAAACATGCCCCACAGCACACAGCTTCTCACACTGCCCAGCCTGACACACACAGTGTCATACAGCTCCCCCCCCCCCCCCTTGCAGCCCACAGCATGCAGCCGAGAGATAGGGAGACAAGCAGTGTGAATAGAGGCAGGTTACACAGTCCCAGACTGACACCCCCCCAGACAGACAGGTCCCCACATAAATACACTTACCTCACATGGCGTGGGGGACCCGCACAGGCGAACAAGCCGCTGCACATGAGGCAGGGAGAGTCGCAATTCAAGACGCACAAAATGGGGGTTAAGAAACCGCACAGCGTCCAGTGAGGTAGCCACCTCACCAATCATCCCTGCACCGAACAGGGATGGGTCGTTCACTATGCCAGGAGCGTTACCTGGCTGAACGCTCGATGGCAGACTGGGAAGCCACTGACCCACGACCTGCGACCAGGGGGATCAGCCCGAGACCCAGTCCGCATGATCCTCTTCGTCCGAAGAACTAACTAACGCTGACAAAATAACAGCTAATTAAAGGTAGAGAGAAAAACTCAAACAAAATAATAAAAAGAAGAAAGAGTCTGGGACAGAAAGTCCCAGCACAGAGAGAGCCAGCCACTCCTGACAAGCTAGACATTAAAACTGAGATATGGTTGCAGGAAGTAGGAGGGTATTGACTGAGGGGACCACCCCTTGAGGGTGGGATATGTTAAAGCTTTATTGTTAACATATTCTGTTGCCTAGCTACTCCTTCGGAGCAAAGTCTAATACCCCATATGTGACGAATATGAAGAGGCGGCGACTGTCGGAGGACGTAAGAGAAACACCGTTCGCAGGGGCATTGTGTGGTGCTTAGAGTGATCAAGTACTTGTATGCCATATAAAGATTTTCATAGGCCGAAGAGCATAATCTATACTGAAATAGCAGCTTAAATGCACAGGATGTGCACTTTTTACAGCAGATTTCTTTCACAGGATTCTTACAAGCTGATGGCTCAGAGTCAGAGAAGTCAGGCTCTTCCTCTCCAGCAGAGCTCAATGTTTCATCATCACTGTCAAACAGTCCTCTGGAGAGATTTTTGTAACTTGATGCAAATTAAATCAATTCTTCACGAAGAACAAGGCCATCGATTTCAGGAACAGCTGTAGAAATGACATCAACATGTACTTTTTCAGGAGAACCCCGTATTTCCTCAAATCGGTTTGGGTCAAAACATGCAATCTGCATGTAAAGTTTGCCATGAGTGGCAAACCTGGTTCTCATACTTTCCAAAACTGTATCACAGATGGCATTGTAGCATGAAACTTCAAAGCTGTGTTGTTGATTTGCAGGAACTACACATCTTGTTGATCTTAGTTCTGTAAAAGATTTACTGATGGCAATGTCCTCTGCAGCTGTTTTTTTCGTTCAGGTGATCAATGAAAATCATTGCAGATCCATAGACTCCTGAAAAGTCTCTTAAAATTTTAGCATCCTCAACCATTGACCATGCCTGCATAACGTCAAGGGCTGGTGACTGACTACAAGTAATCTGAAACAGGAGTAGTAATGTCAAAAATTCTTATAAATATAAAAGCTGTTAGGATGGTTTCAAATTTACACAAGTTTTCATTTAGTTTTAGTGCCTCATGACGAACAGAATTTCTAAAATCGGATGAACTACTTACATGCTTCAGAACAAGGATGAGGTCAGAATATAATTCCTCAGAGTGATTTTTATATGTTCCGCAAAGTTTCCGAAGGGCTCTGGCTTTGCTTGACCAACTCGTAGTGCCAATTGTATCAAGTATTTTCAGTTTAGCACTTCCAGTCTTGGCTTTCAGCTGGTCTTCCCAAATTGTAATCCTTTTTTAGGACTCAGAGAAGAAGGTGGACAAGTTACCAAGAAGTCCAAACAGACTCACTGCTGGAACACATACACTGCTTGCATCACATATAACAAGATTTAGGACATGAGCATAGCACCACGTATGAATGTGACTAGGACGCACTTGTTTCATCAAGGCTTGCAATCCTGTATATGTGCCACTCATGTTAATAGCTCCATCAAATGAATCACCAATACACTGCTTCAGATTCAGTCCAATGTCAGACAAAGAATCTCTTAGCAAATCATGGCCCTTGCTGCCGGAGTCCTCAACATTAAGAAGGCGTACCAATCGCTCTTTAGCTGTATCCTCCACAGCATATCGCACAACAATGGCACACTGGTCATGTGCAGAGACATCCATTTGTACCGAAAACATCCTTGCATTATTAACTTCCTTAAGAATGTCTTCTTTGATCATATCTCCAATGATTGTGAACATTTTTTTAATAGAGGACTTGCTCAGAAAAGTTACAAACTTTCCTCACCCTTTTTGAGATGGGTCACGTTTTTTGGCAGCTTCTGTAACTTTTACCAAATGGTCTTTTAGGACTGGGCTATATTCCACAAGAAGTTTCACAGCTTCCAAGAAATTTCCTCGATTTTCAAGATGGTCATCATCAAAGACATCAGCTGCAGACTCTGAATGGCTGCTTCTGTATGGCAATGCTTGGATTCCAATAAAAAAAAAAAAACAATATCAATGATGTTGCTTAGAACAGCACAGCGCTGACGTACCTGGTTGTGCCTCATAGAAAGCTGGTCAACTGAAAGTTTGTGCTTGATAGATTTGCCTTTAATATTGACCATATAGGCTTCACTAGCAAGTTAGCAAGTTCATGGTACTGGGACTGCTCATGCTCTGTGAGTCTTGTTGTAATTGTCTCCAGTCATTACAACCCTGTATCCAATGAGTATGATGATATTTTTCAGCAGAGTACATAAGGCAAATTGAACAGTGCAGGGTCTTCTTTTTGTCATTATAAGTAACCCATTTTCTATTAATATTTGATCCTTGTATACCTTTTCTGAAGTAAACAAGGTTTCCATTGAAAGGGATGTCCTGAGTAGGCTGATTAGGATGAAATTCCCAGAACATTTCCATGGAGATTCCAGCTTTTCTAAAATCATGAGAATGAAGAAAGAAATCCTCTGGGGAAGATGATTTTTCCCTAAGAGGAGACAATGAACTTTCCTTCCTTGGCATTTTAACAGGAGGTTCTCTCTCTTTGGTCTCCTCTTCATCTAAAAGACATACATTTGATGTTTCAGGATTTTCAGTTTCAGAAACAGAAGTTCCAGTTACCACTGGCATTCCACCCGCTACATCCTGCTGTGGATCAGTTTTCTTTTAAAAAATTTGTTGATTTGCTTGTTGAGGCTTCAATTTTCTTCTGTCCCTTTTTCTTTTCCTTTCTCTTTATTGCACCACTTTTGTGTTTATAACCTTCTGATGAAGACATTGTAGTGCTGAAAACGATGACACCCTGTGTATGTAATGTCATAGGGATTAGACATGAGTCTCATCAATCATTTATTATCATTATCATTATTTGTTTAACAGTTAAACTCAATGACTTGAGTTTGTGTTTTTTATTGTAATCTAGATTACAATAATGTATTCCTTAGTGCATGAACAGTTTCCCAAAACACACCTGGACAATGTAGATGCAGAGTACACTGTACCACTCAACACTGCGAAAAAGGACTATTGCTCATTCCTGGGGAAGAGCGCTTCCAAGACCCATCACATAAGTACACTATTCTATTCTATCTCAGTGTCCTTTAGAGAGTGTGTTAGAAAGAGTCCCCTCCAGGTCACTACAATTGAGTCTAATGGGTCCTGGAGGGGGGTCTCTTCCTATTCACAATAAAACAGTAGGCCTGTGTGGCTTGCTGGCTCTAAAGATAGCCGACAAATGTGTGGCCGGGTCTAGCTTCTTTGGCTTTGTTATTAGGCACAGGCAGTGTGTGCAGTGTACTGTAGCATAGGTCTTTTACTGGTTGATCCTGCCAGTGGATCTGGTATTTAGTTGGTCTTGAACAAAACCTGTACCATCTCATTAGACCATCTCAACTTAGAGAAAATCAGTACCTACCTGTGGAGGCGGCGCACGTTAATGTCACTACGTGACATTGACGCAACGTCAGTACGCGCCCCAGCTCACAGGACACCATTGAAAACCCAGTGCTGGGCCCCTCCTCCCACCGAAGCAGCGCCGGCCGCCGGGCCCCTTCTCTCCTCCCAGTTATGTAGCGCCGGTCGCCGGGCCCCGATAGCCCAATGTTGTATCTAAGACAACATAGGGTGAATTAATTCTGTACTGGGAGGCGGGCCCCCTTCCCGGGCCAGGGCCCTTGGACCACATCTAAAGTGCCTGACCGATCAGTCCACCCCTGCATGGGTTACCATAGATCACACCTCTCTACTACTCTGTGTATGGATGTCCTCACATTATACATCATACATGTATTCCTCCACAGCAAGGTACGTGTCTCTTCTGTACACACAGCCTCATGTATCAAGGCACATGGAGCAATCTACTCATACAATGTAACACTTCTCATTATGTATGATTGTACCAATAGGATACGCTGTAATTCCAAAGGATTGTACACAGCCCATAGGATTGTACACTCCTATGGGCAGTCAGTGTACAATTCTATGGGCAGGCAGTGTACAATCCTACGGTCATTGTACAATTGTATGGACAGTGTACAATCCTATTGGCAGGGTACAATAACACTGCCCATAGGATTGTACACTGCCCATAGGATTGTACACTGACAGTGACAGTGTACAATCCTATGGGCAATCAGTGTTTTGCTAAGCTATTATGGCCGAGGTACCAGGAGAAAAGACTTGTTAATATGTCTTCAGATTGGAGTCTTTGAAATGGACATATCCATGGCTCTCTCTACCTGTTAAAAATAAACTTTGAATCTTTCCCTGCTACCGATGTATGTAATACATCAGCAGTAGCCCTAGGAACCCCTTCTCCAGCCATTTTTCCTAGGCTCCGTGTTCACATCGGTGGACCCATAAGCGGGTGCGTCTGGGAAAATTACACCCGGACATGATGTTATACGTGATGCTTCTGGGTCCTTACTAAGAAGAGATGGACATTTGCTGGGCTCCCTCCTCTCTACCTAGCATGGCAGGTGCTGCTGGATAGAGGGGAGGGAGCCCAGGTAATGTCCATCCCTTCTTAGTAAGGACCCAGAAGCATCACGTAAAACGTCATGTGCGGGTCCGGCTGTCATTTTCCTTGGCAGCTTTGGCTGGGGAAGAAGCTAATGGAGCACAACCTGTGCTCTATTATCCTCAATAGAGACAGGCTATTTGGACAGCAAACCCCATTGGGACATTAATGGCAGAACATGAAGTAATACATATGTGCAATGAGATAAATAATACGAAAAATTTTTATATCCAATAAAAAAAGTGATCCAAAAAGGTCACAATATCAACACAATAAAAACAAATATACTGTCAGTGTACACGTGGAGATACAGACTCTTGGCGATGCAGCTCTTAGACCTGGACCACCAGGCTGGTCCTTGTAGTGTACGACCAAGCCATAGAAGGTGCTTCAGTCTATATACAGTGTACAATCCTATGGGCGGCAGTGTACAATCCTATGGGCGGCAGTGTACAATCCTATGGGCAGCAGTGTACAATCCCATGGGCAGTGTACAATAACACTGCCCATAGGATTGTCCACTGCTGCAGGTGATATGTGTGAGAGGGGAGTGTGGTGAAATCTCTCCTAGCCCTCCTGGCTCCTTCCTGGGGAAGCTAAGGAGGCCAGCGGGGCCTCTCCTGCTGGAAGCTCTCAGCCATCTCCTGGGCTGATGGGTGACATACCTGCTGCCTGGTGATCTCTTTGCCCCTGGTGAGGATGACGATGCCGAGTCCATTCGGGAGCGAGTGGTGGCCGGGATTAAGGTCCTGAATAGGGAGAGAGACGTGCTCCAAAAACTCAGAGCGGAGTTTAAGCATCTGCGAAAGCAGCATGAAGGTTTGTATAGCTGCAACCGTGGATCCATGGATTCGGAAATCCAATTGGCTAAGGTGCGGGTTGAACACCAGGAAATCATTGTGGCCATGATGGAAGGCAGAGATGAGCCTTTCAAGCAGAAGTTTTGTAATGACCAGAGATTTGCAAGGATGGCAAAGATGGAGGTGGAGGAGGAGACCCCCAGTTCTGACCCCCTGACCCCCCCCCCCCCCAGGGTGAGGTGTGAGGTAAGCAGCCCATTGCCTTCTCAGGGCTCAGGAGGCATGCTGAGAATGATCCAGACAATGGAGTCTCCAATACGGGGGGGGGAATCAACTGGTGTTTGGTGAGGAGAACTTACCTGACAATGTGCCTGATAAAGGTAAAAGCTATCAAGCCCCAAGTGATGGATAAAACTATTTTTGTGCCATTTAGCACCTTGACTAATACTGAGGGTTTGCCCAATGACACCCAGGCTGGTAATTTTATATCCAGCAATACTTTGCCTGCTGATGTTTCCTCTCAGGAAAAACTGCATTTTAAAAATGACATTTCAGCATAGGAACTGCAAGTGCCAGCAGAACACATTAACCCTCCTTTTGCTGAGCCCAAGGCTGTTTGTCCAGTCACAGCTGCTGTGCAGGACTCTACAGCACAGCATCAGGAGACATGTGGTACTACAGCAGAAACTGTGGCAATGCCTGATGCTTGTAACAATTCTTCCAGTACAGGTGTGATGGACCATCCTACCAATATGTGTGTAATGAACAATCCTGCTGGCTCAGTACAAGCAGTTAATAATAATGATAATAATAATAGTAATATACCGGCTAGAGTTACATCGGTGTGGGGCCTTGGCCCTGATAAGCCTACATTTGCTCAGGTGGTACGCTGTGCTGGTAATATTATCAAGCAAGGGTTGCAGCCAAAGAGGGACTCCGCTTCCAAGCAGGGTTTTCCACCACAAGCTGCCGCTTTGAGCACCCCTGGTTCTGGTCTTGGGTCTCTGGCTTCTGCTGGGGGTCCAAGGCGTAATGTAGTTATTCTTAAATGGGAAGGTGGTGCAATCCCTACAGCATGGTGTGTGGTGGTAGATATGATTTTGGAGATGGGCTTTGGGGCAAAAGACCTTTATGCTCTAATACATGTAGCTGGGAACCGGGAGTACACAATCAGGTTCACCATCATGACTTGTTCTGGGAACGATATGAGGCTCTGTGCAGGTCAAGACCCGAATGGGAAGGTCTGGCACCAGTTGCTGTTTCGCAAAGGTCAACTGTTAAAAAAATAACTATCATCCTCACTAATGAGAGTGTTCCTGCTCGGGACTTAGAGGTCTGGTTAAAGAACTATGGTGAGGTTTTGACAAGGCCAGATAAAATCCTTGATAAATGTGGCATCTGGACTGGGGGTTGGTCAGTAACAGGCAGGTTGGCCAGGGATGGGAATGTTGTCCGTCACCTGTCCTCCTCGGCTTTCATAGGGAGGGATAGGATGATGATTTCCTATCCTGGTCAGCCAAAGCTGTGTCACCGCTGTGGAGAAAAGGGGCATCTTAGCTTCTCCTGTTCAGCATTAATATGTTCAGTATGTCGGGGACAGGGTCATGTAGCCAGGGACTGCACCCAGGCGATAAGGTGCAACCCGTGCCTGCGCCTTGGCCACCCCTATAGCCGATGTCCTGAGGCCTGCCACAATATGGAGAAAGAGGTAATAGATGAACTGTTGAGGCTGGACAGGTTGTAGGATGAGGCCCCTGGTGTACCATCCCCTTCTGCGGTGACTGACTCCTCTGGTCCTGTTCAGGATCCCTCCCCAGTTTCTGTGGCCAACCCTCCTGTGTCTGTAGGTATTCCTTCTGTGGCTGTCTGTGTCCCCCCAGCCTACTGTATCCGCTCCTCATGTGTCAGAACCTTCCAAGTCTGTGCCCCCCAAGTCAGTTATGCCCCATGAGTCTCCTAGGTCTGACTTAAGGGAAGGCCCCCCACCAGGAGTGGTAGAAGGTACCAAAAAGGGTGCTGCTGCTTCTTCTGTAAAGAAGTCTTCTGTGAAGACTTCGAAGAAAAAAGCAAGAGATGAAAACATCCCGGAGTCTGACCTGCAGTACCTGGAGGAGAGAAGGAGGGTTGTGAGGTGGAAGAGACAGGCGGTGAGGACGGAACGGGGACAGGAAGCCCCAGTGCCTGTCCCCAACTGTTCTAGGGCTTCTACTTGGGATATTTCCTCATCTGGAGCTTCTTCGGAGCAAAATTCAGATTCAGAAATGGAGTTGGAGGAGGCCTCAAGAAAGAGAAGCTTCTGGTGATGAGCAGCAAAGGGGAGCTAAGAAGCAATCCACCCAATAACCCAAATGGTGGTTCCCCCTCCGTTAAAAGTGGTGACAATAAATGTTGCCAGCATTAAGTCAGTAAGAGCTCGTTCTATGGCTTTCTTTTTGTTCAGCCAATTAGATGCTGAAATTTTATTTTTGCAGGAGACTAGGCTCCCCTCCTTGGCAGATATTCATATGGCCAAGAGAGAGTGGAGGTATGGTCCATCTTACTGGTCTCTTGCAGCCAAGCCTTATGGCAGTGTGGCGGTGTTGTTCAAAACCGGCATGGTGACTGTCCAGCGGGTTTTTGAGGTGGAGATTGGGAGATGTATGGTCTTAGACATCCTTGTGGGAGGACAGGACCTGCGCCTAATTAATATTTATGGGCCGCACACAAAGTGGGACAGAAAAACTGAATTTTTGTAAAATCTTACCTGTAAAATTCCTTTCTCTGAGTCCTCCGACAGTCGCCGCCTCTTCATATTCGTCACTAATGGGGTTATTGACCTTTGCTCCGTAGGAGTAGCTAGGCAACAGAATATATTAATATCAAAGCTTTTAGCATATCCCACCCCCAGGGGGTGGTCCCCTCAGTCAATACCTCCCTGCTTCCTGCATACCAACTCAGTTTCAGTAGAATAGCAGTAGAGTACATAAACAAACCCCAAAAGAGGGGCGGGGGCGGCGACTGTCGGAGGACTCAGAGAAAACGGAATTTTTGTAAAATCTTACCTGTAAAATTCCTTTCTCTGAGTCCTCCGACAGTCGCCGCCTCTTCATATTCGTCACATATGGGGTATTAGACTTTGCTCCGAAGGAGTAGCTAGGCAACAGAATATGTTAACATTAAAGCTTTTAACATATCCCACCCTCAAGGGGTGGTCCCCTCAGTCAATACCCTCCTACTTCCTGCAACCATATCTCAGTTTTAGTGGAATAGCAGTAGAGTACACAACCAAACCCCAAAAGAGGGGCGGGGGCGGCGACTGTCGGAGGACTCAGAGAAAGGAATTTTACAGGTAAGATTTTACAAAAATTCCGTTTTCTCTTACGTCCTCCGACAGTCGCCGCCTCTTCATATTCGTCACATATGGGGACGTCCCAAAGCAGTGCAAACATGAGGGGTGGGAAACGCATCCGCGCCAAAAGGCAACGCAGTCTCCGCATCAAAGAAAGGAACCTTACCAAAGGAAGGAAACCAGCTGGGCTACAGGAAAAACAAGTGCTCAACAGGAGCAACAACCCAGGAAAAGACAAATAACCAGGGGATAGAAAGCTTATCCCAACAGCCAGAGGTCCCCAACAAGGGACCCTAAGGAATTGCCGCACTAAGAACCTAGCGGCCAAAGGAAGCATCCGCCGATGCCTGAACATCTACTTTGTAGAATTTTGTGAAAGTGTGCACGGTCGACCAAGTCGCCGCCTTACACACCTGGGCTACAGAAGCCCCATGACGACAGGCCCAAGACGTACTCAGAGATCTAGTAGAGTGCGCCTTCACAGGCACAGGGGGAACCTTCCCCTGCAAAGCATAGGCCTGTTCAATGGTCTGCCGGATCCATTTGGCGATGGTAGAGGCCGACGCCGCCATGCCCTTCCGAGGACCCTCTGGAAGAACAAACAAGGAGTCCGTCTTTCGAAAAGACTCAGTCGATTTAAGGTAAACCCTTATCGCCCGAACAACATCCAGAGAATGTAATCTCACCTCCTTTGGATGTTTAGGCTTCGCGCACAGCGAAGGCAAGACAATATCCTCATTAAGATGGAATTCCGAAACTCGTTTCGGAAGAAAAGAAGGATTAGGTCGCAAGACCACCTTATCCAAATGAACAACCAGATACGGAGACTTGCAGGACAAAGCTGCCAGCTCCGACACTCTGCGAGCCGAAGTGATCGCCACCAAAAAGGCGACCTTTTTGGACAACATAGACAACGAGATCTCCCTGATCAGTTCAAAAGGAGCACGTTGCAACACAGACAGAACGAGATTCAAGTCCCAAGGGGGCAAAGGATCCCTCCTAGGAGGAACCAGATGCCGCACACCCTGAACAAAAGTGCCAACCAAGGAGTTGGAAGCCACGGGACGTTGAAACAGAACGGCCAGTGCAGACACCTGACCCTTTATCGTAGCCAGCGCCAAACGCTGATCGACACCCGTTTGAAGGAAGGACAGCACTCGGGAAACTGAGTACGTGCGGGGTGAAAACCCCCTGGACTCACACCAGGCAAAATAGGCCTTCCAAGTACGGTAATAAACCTTCCCCGAGGAAGACTTCCTCACGTTGATCAAAGTATGAACGACCTCTGGGGAGAGACCCTTCTCCTTCAGGACCTCGGTCTCAACAGCCAGGCCGTCAAAGCCAGCGACTGTAAAGCAGGATGGTAAATCGGTCCTTGAGACAGGAGATCGTCTCGAAGAGGCAGACGCCACGGGGCGTCGACCGCCAGATTCACGAGGTCTGCGTACCAGGACCGGCGAGGCCAGTCCGGTGCCACAAGAATCACCGTGCTGCGTTCCGAGTGTAACCTGCGAAGGAACCTGGACAGCAACTGAATCGGTGGAAACGCGTACATCAGCCTGTACTGATGCCACTGGGCCACTAACGCGTCCGACGCGTCTGCCCGAGGGTCGCGCGTCCTTGCCACCAACCTTCTCACCTTGTTGTTGAGACGAGACGCGAACAGGTCCACGTCTGGAAGACCCCACTTCGCGCACAACATCTGGAAGACAGCCGGGTGGAGAGACCATTCCCCCTGATCCAGGGTCTGGCGACTCAGATAGTCCGCCTGCCAGTTCTCCACCCCCGGAATGTGAACCGCTGTTATCGCCGGGACATGAGTCTCGGCCCAAGACAGAATGTCGGCCACTTCTCGAGCCGCTCGGGCACTCCTGGTGCCCCCTTGGTGGTTGATGTAGGCCACCGCCGTGGCATTGTCCGTCTGCACCCGAACCGGGCAGCCCTGCAGCCGGTCCGTCCAGCGATGAAGACAGAGATTTATCGCACGCAATTCCAGAATGTTGATCAGAAGGGAAGACTCCCCTTCCGACCAAGTTCCCTGGGCGGACAGAACGCCCAGAACACCACCCCAGCCCGACAGGCTGGCATCCGTGGTGATCACCGTCCACGAGATAGGACGAAACGACTTGCCCCCGGACACCATCGGGGACTGGAGCCACCACAGAAGGTCTCTTCTGGTGCGATGACTCAACGAGATTTGAAGATCCAGAGATTGAGGTCGCCCGTCCCACATGGACAGGATCTCCGCTTGGAGACCCCGCGTGTGAAACTGGGCGAAGGGAATCGCCTCGAAGGCCGAGACCATCAATCCCAGACATCTCATGCACGTCCGCAGAGACGAGTGCGGAACGTCCCTGAGGGACCTGACTTCCTCCTGAAGAGTTCTGAGTTTGTCTTCCGGCAGGAAGACCTTCGCCTGTACCGAGTCCAGAATCATTCCCAGGTAGGGAAGACGAACCGACGGACTCAGTGTCGACTTTGGAAAATTTATCGTCCAACCAAACTCCTGCAGAGTTTGCATCGTGACAGACAGGTCCTTCTCCAGACCCTGGCTGGTCGCAGACCGAACCAGAATGTCGTCCAGATACCCCAGGACAGAAATGCCCTGGGCCCTCAATAATGCCAGAACCGGTGCAAGCACCTTGGTGAAGACCCGCGGAGCCGAGGCGAGACCAAAAGGCAACGCCACGAACTGGTAGTGATCCTCCGCAATGGCAAATCGAAGGAACCTCTGGTGACCCTCGAAAATGGGGATGTGAAGATACGCATCCTTCAAAATCGATGGAGGCCATGAATTCCCCCGGAACCAGGGCAGCCACCACCGACCGCAGGGATTCCATGCGGAACTTGCGAACCCGCACAGAGCGGTTCAGAGCCTTCAGGTCCAGAATTGGACGAACCTTGCCCTCCTTTCTGGGCACGGTGAACAGATTGGAATAAAACCCCCGAAACCTGTCCCGATGAGGCACCGGAACTACCACTCCCTGAGCCCTCAGGTCCCGCACCGCCAGGTGCAGGTCCCGTAAACGCTCTGGAGACAGTTGAAGATTTGAGGGAAAAAATCTGCTCTCCAGCCGAGAGAGAAACTCGATCTTGTAACCAGATCGAACGATCTCCTGAACCCATCTGTCCCGCACGCGGGTCAACCAGGGTTGAAGAAAACCGAGCAAGCGTCCCCCCACCCCAAAACTGGGTGAGGGCGCCCCTTCAGGCCGCACTGTTATGGGCTGCGGATCCGGATTGACCGGACTTCTGTTTTCCAGACCAGGGCTTCTTCTGAGAGCCTTGACCTTTGAACGGTTTGCCCTTGTAGTGCGACCGAAAGGCACGAAAGGACCCCTGAGGGGGCCGAAAATTAGCATGCTTCTTCCCAGAAGCCCCCTTAGCCTTGGGGAAATGGGGCAAGAGAGTGCTCTTACCTCCGGTGATCCCCTTAATCAACACATCCAAGGACTCCCCAAAAAGGCGAGACCCATCATAAGGCAGATTGGCTAAGGTCTTACGTGAAGACTGGTCCACCGACCAACATTTCAACCAAACCAGGCGGCGAGACAACACCGCCACGCTGTGCACACGTGCAGCCAACGGGACTAGGTCCAAGTCCGCATCACACAGATACATGACACCCTGGTGGATTTGATCCACCATATCCAGGGTTGCCGGCGAGGCCGAATCGGCCACTAGGACGCGCCTAAGCATCTGCGTCCAACTTGCGACCGCCTGGGCCGCCATGAGAGAGGCAAACAGAGCCTTGAGCATAGAACCCGTAACAGAATAAGTATGACGGGCAAGAGACTCCAATCTCCTATCCGTGGCATCACGGAACACAGGGGAATCCTCTGCAGGAATCGCAGTGGATTTGTTTAAAACCGCAATTGCGTGATCCACTGGGGGTGGCACACACCACCTTTCATCAGTGGAAGGCGAGAAAGGATAACGCAGCTTGAACCTACTTGGTACAGCAAAAGGTTTGCGTAGATTGCGCCATTGTTCCTTAACAGCGCGCTGAAAATCATCATTGCAGGGAAAAACCTGCGGCGTCCTGCGTTTTCTCTGCGTCCCATAAGCCGCCAAGGCAGCGGGGGGACACACTTCATCCTGCAAACGCAGCGTTTGTTTTATGGAAGCAATCAATTCATCCATGATTGCAAGCTCTTCAGGCGAGCCAGGGGGAGAATTATCAACCCCTTCAACTTCAGCCTCCACCTCGGACCCCACTAGATCCAGGGAGGAGCGGGACCCCGATAAGGAGGCCCCCGCCATAACAACCCCATCACCTTCACCCTCAGAATCAGAGGAAAGAGCAACTCTGGGTCTTTTAGTAGATTGAGCAGCCACCAGCATCTGCACCTGAGCAGCAAGGCCAGCCACAATAGTGGCTAAATCCCCCCCTGGGGGGGAAACAGCGGTCCCCTGGCTTTCCACCAAGGCGGTAGGAAATTTGCCCTCCTGAGAATCCATTGCCCCTATAACAAATGCCGGATAATAAAGGGTTAACTGCCCCTTTAACAAGCGCGGCGAGCGCAGCCCACCGCACCACACGCAAGCACAAAGAGACCCCCACAGGGACAATAAAACTGACACAGGCAATGGATAGGAAGGATATAACCTGAGGAGACCCTCGCCGCTGCTGCTGTCTCGATCGGTGTTCCTGGAGAAGAGGAAGTGATGCTGCCAGGGCGCTCTATGAAAGCCTATGGGAGGCTACAAGAAAATGGCCGCCATGCATGTAGAACATGCGGCCGGAGCGAGTGTAGGCAAAATGGCGCCGTTTGGCGCCGAAACCGCCGCTCCACAGTACAGTAATGCACACATGTCTGTATATAAAAAAACATGTCAGATCGCCGCAGCGATCGCTGTATAATGCCCAAACATGCCACAAAACATGCCCCACAGCACACAGCTTCTCACACTGACAAGGCTGACACACACAGTGTCACACAGCTCCCCCCCCCCCCTTGCAGCCCACAGCATGCAGCCGAGAGATAGGGTGACAAACAGTGTGAATAGAGGCAGGTTACACAGTCCCAGACTGACACCCCCCCAGACAGACAGGTCCCCACATAGATACACTTACCTCACAATGGCGTGGGGGACCCGCACAGGCGAACAAGCCGCTGCACATGAGGCAGGGAGAGTCGCATACAAGACGCACAGAATGGGGGTTAAGAAACCGCACAGCGTCCAGTGAGGTAGCCACCTCACCAATCATCCCTGCACCGAACAGGGATCGGTCGTTCACTGTGCCAGGAGCGTTACCTGGCTGAACGCTCGATGGCAGGCTGGGAAGCCACTGACCCACGACCTGCGACCAGGGGCGATCAGCGATCAGCGATCAGCCCGAGACCCAGCCCGCATGATCCTCTGCATCCGAAGAACTAACTAATGCTGACAAAAAGAACAGCTAAGTAAAGGTAGAGAGAAAACTCAAACAAAAAATCAAAAAAGAAGAAAGAGTCTGGGGCACAAAGCCCCAGCACAGAGAGAGCCAGCCACTCCTGACAAGCTAGACATTAAAACTGAGATATGGTTGCAGGAAGTAGGTGGGTATTGACTGAGGGGACCACCCGTTGAGGGTGGGATA
This sequence comes from Pelophylax lessonae, assembly GCF_965119305.1. Lineage (NCBI taxonomy): Eukaryota > Metazoa > Chordata > Amphibia > Anura > Ranidae > Pelophylax > Pelophylax lessonae. Next base: position 140,069,783 of record NC_138771.1, read on the forward strand.
TGTTAAAAGCTTTAATGTTAACATATTCTGTTGCCTAGCTACTCCTTCGGAGCAAAGTCTAATACCCCATATGTGACGAATATGAAGAGGCGGCGACTGTCGGAGGACGTAAGAGAAAGGAATTTTACAGGTAAGATTTTACAAAAATTCAGTTTTCTCTTACGTCCTCCGACAGTCGCCGCCTCTTCATATTCGTCACTAATGGGGACGTCCCAAAGCAGTGTAGACATGAGGGGTGGGAAAAACAGCAGCCGCAATACCCACATCAGAGAAAGGAACCTTACCAAAGTAAGAGAACCAACTGGGCAACAGGAAAACGTGCTCAACAGGAGCAACAACCCAGGAAAAAACAAGTAACCCAGGGGTAAAAACACCCCAACAGCCAAGGGCCCAAACAAGGGACCCTAAGGCACTGCCGCACTAAGAACTTTACGGCCAAGAGAAGCATCTGCCGATGCCTGAACATCCACTATGTAAAATTTTGAGAAGGTGTGAATGGACGACCAAGTCTTACACACCTGGGCCACAGAAGCCCGATGATGACAGGCCCAAGACGTACTCAGAGATCTGGTAGAGTGCGCCTTCACAGGCACGGGAGGAACCTTCCCCCTCAAAGCATAGGCCTGCTCAATGGTCTGTCTGATCCATTTGGCGATGGTAGAAGCCGACGCCGCCATGCCCTTCCGAGGTCCCTCAGGAAGGACAAAGAGAGAATCCGACTTGCGAAAGGATTTAGTCGATGACAGGTAAACCCTGATCGCCCTAACAACATCCAAGGAATGTAAAGCCACCTCCTTCGGATGCTTAGGCTTCGTGCAAAGCGAAGGCAAGACAATGTCCTCATTGAGGTGAAATTCAGAGATCCTCTTCGGAAGAAAAGATGGGTTAGGTCGCAAGACCACCTTATCCAAGTGAATCACCAAATACGGAGACTTGCAGGACAAGGCCGCCAGCTCCGACACCCTGCGAGCCGAAGTGATCGCTACTAAGAAGGCAACCTTCTTAGACAACAAAGACAACGAGATCTCCCTGATATTTTCAAAAGGAGCATGTTGCAACACGGACAGAACAAGGTTCAAATCCCATGGAGGCAAAGGCTCCCTCCTACGAGGGACCAAATGTCGCACCCCTTGAACAAAGGTGCTAACCAAAGAGTTAGACGCCACAGGACGTTGAAAAAGAACGGCCAGCGCAGAAATCTGACCCTTAATCGTGGCCAACGCCAAACGCTGGTCCACGCCCGTTTGAAGGAAAGCCAACACTCTTGACACCGAGTATGAGCGAGGGGAAAACCCCCTGGACTCACACCAGGCAAAATACGCCTTCCAAGTACGGTAGTAAATCTTCCCTGAAGAGGCCTTCCTGGCCTTGATCAAAGTGGGAATGACCTCAGGGGAGAGACCCCTATCCTTCAGGACCTGGCTTTCAACAGCCAGGCCGTTAAAGCCAGCGACTGTAAAGCAGGATGGAATATCGGTCCTTGAGACAGAAGGTCTGCTCGAAGAGGCAGACGCCACGGAGCGTCGATTGCCAGATTCAAGAGGTCTGCGTACCAAGACCGGCGAGGCCAGTCCGGTGCCACCAGAATCACCGTTTTCAGGTTCCGAGGCCAACCTGCGAAGGAACCTGGACAGCAGCTGAAATCGGTGGAAAGGCGTACATCAGGCGATACTGATGCCAGGGCGTCACTAACGCGTCCGAGGCGTCTGCCCGAGGATCGCACGTCCTTGCCACGAACCTTTCCACCTTGTGGTTTAGACGAGATGCGAACAGGTCCACATCTGGGGACCCCCACTTCGTGCACAACATCTGGAAGACATCCGGGTGAAGGGACCATTCCCCCTGGTCCAGGGTCTGGCGGCTCAGATAATCCGCCTGCCAGTTTTCCACCCCCGGAATGTGAACTGCAGAGATCGCCGGGACGTGCGTCTTGGCCCAAGATAGAATTTTGGCTACTTCCCGAGCCGCCCGGGCACTCCTGGTGCCCCCTTGGTGGTTGATGTAGGCCACCGCTGTGGCATTGTCCGTCTGCACCCGAACTGGACGGCCCTGAAGCCTGTCCGTCCAACGCAGAAGACAGATTTATCGCTCGCAATTCCAGAATGTTGATCGGAAGGGAGGATTCCTCCTCCGACCAAGTTCCCTGTGCGGACAGAACACCCAGAACACCACCCCAGCCCGACAGGCTGGCATCCGTGGTGATCACCGTCCACGACAAAGGACGAAAGGACTTGCCCCCCCGACACCGCCGGGGACTGGAGCCACCACAAAAGACCCCTTCGGGTGAGATGGCTTAACGACAGCCGCAGATCCAGAGATTGCGGACGCCCGTCCCACTTGGCCAGGACCTCCGCTTGAAGCTCCCGCGTGTGAAACTGGGCGAAGGGGATCGCCTCGAAGGCCGAAACCATCAACCCTAGACACCTCATACACGTCCGGAGGGACGAGCACTGATTGTCCCCGAGGGACCTGACTTCGCACTGAAGTGTCCGAAGCTTGTCTTCCGGCAGGAAGACCTTCGCCTGAACAGAGTCCAGAATCATCCCCAGGTAGGGAAGACGAACCGACAGACACAACGTCGATTTTGGAAAATTTATCGTCCAACCGAATTCCTGCAGAGTCTGCATCGTGATGGACAGGTCGTTCACCAGGCCCTGACTGGTCGCAGACCGAATCAGGATATCGTCCAGATACCCCAGGACAGAAATGCCCTGGGCCCTCAACAAGGCCAGAACCGGCGCAAGCACCTTGGTGAAAACCCCCGGAGCCGAAGCGAGACCGAAGGGTAACGCCACGAATTGATAATGATCCTCCGCAATGGCAAATTGAAGGTACCTCTGGTGACCCTCGAAAATGGGGATGTGTAGGTACGCATCCTTCAAGTCGATGGAGGCCATGAATTCCCCCGGAACCAGGGCAGCCACCACCGAGCGCAGGGATTCCATGCGAAACTTGGCGAACCCGCACAAAGCGGTTCAGAGCTTTCAAGTCCAGAATCGGACGTACCTTGCCCTCCTTTCTGGGCACAGTGAACAGATTGGAATAGAACCCCCGAAATCTGTCCCGATGAGGCACCGGAACCACCACTCCCTGGGCCCGCAGGTCCCGCACCGCCAGGTGCAGATCCTGCAAGCGCTCCGGAGGCAGTTGAAGGTTTGAGGGGAAAAATCTGCCCGCCGGCCGAGAGAGAAACTCGATCTTGTATCCAGATCGAACGATTTCCTGAACCCACCTGTCCCGAATGCGGTCCAGCCAAGGTTGAAGAAAACCGAGCAAACGTCCCCCCACCCCAGAAACGGGTGAGGGCGCCCCTTCAGGCCGCATTGTTATGGGCAGCGGATCCGGACTGGCCGGACGTCTGCTTACCCGCCCACGGCTTCTTCTGGGAGCCTTGGCCTTTGAAGGGCTTGCCCTTATAGTGCGACCGAAAGGCACAAAAAGGACCCCTGAGAGGGCCTAAACGAAGCATTCTTCTTACCACGAACAAACTTATTCTTGTGAGATTGGGGCAAGAGAGTGCTCTTACCCCCAGAAATACCCTTTATCAGAGTATCCAAAGATTCGCCAAAAAGACGAGATCCCGCGTAGGGCAAATTAGCCAAAGTCTTGCGAGAAGATTGGTCAACAGACCAACATTTCAGCCATATCAGGCGACGGTTCAAGACCGCCACACTAGACAGACGCGCAGCCAAAGGGACTAAATCCAAGTCCGCATCACACAAATACATGACACCCTGATGAATCTGATCCACCATAGCCAAAGTTGTCGGCGGGGCAGAGTCAGCCACCAGAGTGCGCTTGAGCACCTGCGTCCAATCCGCAATAGCTTGGGCTGCCATAATGGAAGCAAAAATAGGCTTCAGCATAGAGCCAGCAACCGCATGACGGGCCAGAGATTCCAATCTCCTGTCCGTCGGGTCCCGGAACACCGGGGTATCCTCAGCAGGGATCGCAGTTGATTATTCAAAATCGCCACCGCGTGATCCACCTGAGGCGGTACACACCAACGCTCATCAGTAGCCGGTGTAAAGGGATAACGCAGCCTGAACCTACTCGGCACAGCAAAAGGCTTTTTTAAATTGCGCCATTGCTCATCAACCGCGCGCTGAAATTCCGTAAAGCAAGGAAAAACCTGCAATGTTTTGCGTTTCCTCTGCGTCCCATAAGAGGACATCAAAGCAGGAGGACATGGTTCATCCTGCAAATGCAGCGTTTGCTTGATAGAAGCAACCAACTCATCCATGAGTGCAAGCCCTTCAGACGAGCCAGGGGGAGAATTATCAACCCCTTCCACCTCAGCCTCCCCATCAGACCCCACAAGGTCCAGGGATGAGTGAGACCCTGAGAAGGGCACTCCAGCCATAGCAGCCCCATCGCCCTCTGAATCAGAGGAAATAGACACCCTGGGCCGTTTTGTGGATCGATTAGCCACCAGCATCTGCACCTGAGCAGCTAAGTTAGCCACAATAGTAGCCAGATCAGCCCCCTCGGGGGAAGCAGCAGCCCCTTGGCCCCCCACCAGGGTGGGAGGAAACTTGCAATCCTGAGAATCCATGCCCCAGCAAAGTAATTAATAAAGGGTACTGTGTAACGCTCATGCGTTTTTTGTTAATGAATGGATTTGCAGCAGCAGAATTGTTACACTCAGTAGTCCTGTAGAGATTCTGTTAAACAACATATCCAACTCTCAGGACTTCATCACCGTGCACAGCCTGTTATGCAATATACATACACTCAATATGATGTTCCTGGAGTGATAGAATATATGATAGTATAGAGGTGAGAGACAGGCGATAGTATGGTGAGCACTCAGTAATAGTATTCAGGAGAGTGGTAGGTGATGGTAGTATGCAGATAGGTTCTAGCAATCATGTATAGTACAGATGGTAGGGGACAGCAGAATGTATACAAGATAGAGTAACCTAGTGCAATGATAGATGATGGTAGTCCCAAGAGCTAACAATCTATGCCGATGATAGGAATAGATTAGATAGTAATAGTCTTTGTAATATGCAGTAGATGATAGTGAAAGTATAGGTTAGGAAGGAATCCCCTGTGGGGTACTTATCACTAGATAGTTAGTAGTAAGGAGTGATCCGGTAACGAGATATGGGATCGGCAGCGAGGTTCCGGTTCAGTTCAGGCAAAGGGTATAGCTAGAAGCTCCGGCAGCACAAGACAAGGTAAGGTGAACATGCGGTTTGATCGAGCAATGAGTGAGAGCAAACCGGCGATTGAAATAGCCGCTCATAGCGGCGCTCGGCGATGATGTCATTGCCCTTAAAGGTGTATGCGTTCCATTTGGATAGCAAGATGGGACGCAATGTTAGGAGAGAAATGGAAATAAGGGTACCATAGGTACCAGAACATTACATACTGCCCCTTTAAGATCGCGGCGAGCGCTGCCCACCGCACCCACTGAACACACTGACCCCCACAGGGACAAGAAATTGGGCAAGGAATACAGGAAAAAGGGAGATATAAAACCTGGAGAGCTCACACAGGCTGCTGCACCGATCGCTGTCCCAGAGGAAAAGGAAGTGATGCAAGACTGACCGCCCCTATGAAGCCTATGCAAGGCTACACAAACATGGCCGCTGGCTGAGGAAAAAAACCCTGGGCAAAGGGAACATGGCGCTGACATGTGGTGATCGATCGCCGCTCAAAATGGCAGCGTTTGGCGCCAAAAAACGCTGTGCAGTACCTCACAGGACCTGCCACCATAACTTTTGCCCCAGAAAAATGGCGGAGCGCCGCAGCGATCGCCGCACAGCATGCTGAAAATCTGACTGCTGCATATGACACCCAGCAGAGCGGGAGAGCCCCCCCCTTCACAGCCCACACACAGGCAGCAAGAGCACACAGGAGCTGACAGGGAACACAGCAGCCACACAGACATGCAGGGTCACACAGTCCCAGACTGACACCCAAAAAAGACAGGTCCCCACATAGAGTTACACTTACCAGTCCGGATGGCGTGGGGAGCCTGCTCCAGCGACCAAACCGCAGTACTGTGGACAGGGAGTGTCGCAAGCCTGACGCAGTGGAGTTGCGGTGCGAAACCGCAATGGCGTCCAGTGAGGTAGCCACCTCACCGATAGCATCCCTGCAGCGAACAGGGATGGGTCGTTCAATGTGCCAGGGCAAAACCTAAGCTGAACGCTCAATGGCAGGCTGGGAAGCCCCTGGCCCTGAGCCCTGGGATCCAGGGTGGCCAGACCGAGACCCAGCGCCGCACGATCATCTTCATCAGAAGAACTAACTAACGCTGAAAATAAACAGCTAAGTAGAAGAAAGAGAAAAAACTTCAAATAAAATCAAAAAAGAGAAAAGTGGCTGAGACTAAGAGCCCCAGCACAGGAACAGCCTGCAAACTCCTGAGCTAGGCATATGAAACTGAGTTGGTATGCAGGAAGCAGGGAGGTATTGACTGAGGGGACCACCCCCTGGGGGTGGGATATGCTAAAAACTTTGATATTAATATATTCTGTTGCCTAGCTACTCCTACGGAGCAAAGGTCAATAACCCCATTAGTGACGAATATGAAGATGCGGCGACTGTCGGAGGACGTAAGAGAAATGCCTTTTTACAAGGATCAAGCCATTTCTTTTTCTATCCCCGCAAGTCGTTTTTGGAGGTGACTTTAATACTGTCACTAGGCCCAAGGACAGGAAGGACTGCTGTGGTTATAAAGGTGCTGGCAAAGATACTTTTCTGGCGCCTATTGGCAGTAGAAGAGTCTTTGCTTTCTCGCCATCAGCACTTTTTAATCCAGGTTAGGAGCACCTTCATAGCGGTTTTAGCTGTCCGGGAGGCCTTGGAGCAGTGCAGGGCTGCAGGCTGGGGAAAGTATTTACTGGCATTGGATCAGGCAAAGGCTTTCAATTGTGTCAACCATGAGTACCTGTGTCTGCTCGTTAGTAAGTACGGTTTGCCGGGTGGTTTTGTCGATTGGTTAAAAGTCTTGAATAAGGGGGCAGAAAGCTTCCCTTTTGTTAACGGTTGGGTTGGACAATCCTTTGAGGTTGGCTCTGGGGTGCGCCAGGGTTGTCCCCTGAGTCCCCTGCTCTATGTGTTTGCAATCGACCCCTTCATCAGGAGGTTAGAGAGCAGCATGTTGCGTGGGGTACTAGTGAGAGTCCCGGGTGAGCCGCCTTTGAGGGTTGTTGCCTATGCAGGTGATGTGTCAGTGATTGTCACTGGGACAGATGAAGCGGAGGAGGTGGTCTCTCTGACATCGCGGTACTCTGAAGCATCAGGCTCCAAGATCAAATCAGGAAAAGAGTGACGTTTTCTGGATGGGAAAAGGAGGTGAGGGTTTTGATCTCCTGGACACCTTTCCAGTGCCCCAGGAAAAAAATAAGATATTGGGCATTGAATTTGGACCTGGCGATTATGGCCTCAAAAACTGGGAAGGCAGGCTGGAAGTTGCCAATACTAAGGTGGTCAGCTGGAAGAGATGAAAGTTATCTCTGAGGGAAAGGGTTTTAGATTTTTTGATTAAGACTTACCTGATACCGATTTTCTTGTATGTCAGCTTTGTCTGCATCTTGCCAGTGTCTCTCTATGCTAGGATCTATAGTGTGTTCTTCCAGATGCTGTGCGGGAACAGGCTGAACCTCATCAAGAGGAATGTCACCTATCTATCCAGGAGGGAGGGTGGCTTAGGTATGGTCAACCCCGTTCTTTTCTTTTCACTGCTATTTCTCAAGTTTAACATTGGTAGTATGCTTGCAGTGGAACCTCCTGGATGGGCAGGCATGTTTAGATTTTGGTTTAGGCCTTTTATGCGACTTTGGGAAGAAGGTGGCCAAGTGAAGAATCTCAGGGGTCATTGTGGTCAGCTTCCAGCCTATGTCGCTCTGTGTCTGAAGTTGCTCCGAGGAAAGTTCTTATGAGCCGAGTCTTGAGCAAAGTCTTTCATGACCCACTGGCCTTAAGGGATTGCCCAGGCCCAATTTTGAGGGAAGGGTTAAGGCTGATTATTTTGGCTAGAGTCCCCCTTAAATTCAGGGATCTGGCCTGGTTGTGCTTCCACGGGATGCTCTATGTTCAGGGCAATTTGAAATTCCGCAGTGGGTATCAGTGGGGGGAATAGTGCCTCATTGTTGGTGTCAGTGGGGGGAATAGTGCCTCATTGTTGGTGTCAGTGGGGGGAATAGTGCCCCATTATTGGTATCAGTGGGGGGAATAGTGTCTCATTGTTGGTGTCAGTGGGGGGAATAGTGCCCCATTGTTGGTATCAGTGGGAGGAATAGTGCCCCATTATTGGTATCAGTGGGGGGAAAAGTGCCTCAGTGTTGGTGTCAGTGGGAGGAATAGTGCCCCATTATTGGTATCAGTGGGGGGAATAGTGCTTTATTGTGGATATCAGTGGGGGGAATAATGCCTCATTGTTGGTGTCAGTGGGAGGAATAGTGCCCCATTGTTGGTGTCAGTGGGAGGAATAGTGCCTAATTGTTGGTGTCAGTGGGAGGAATAGTGTCCCATTATTGGTATCAGTGGGGGGAATAGTGCTTTATTGTTGGTATCAGTGGGGGGAATAGTGCCTCGTTGTTGGTGTCAGTGGGGGGAATAATGCCTCATTGTTGGTGTCAGTGGGAGGAATAGTGCCTCATTGTTGGTATCAGTGGGAGGAATAGTGTCCCATTATTGGTATCAGTGGGGGGGAATAGTGCCCCATTATTGGTATCAGTGGAGGGAATAGTGCCCCATTATTGGTATCAGTGGGGGAAATAGTGCCCCATTATTGGTATCAGTGGGGGGAATAGTGCCTCATTGTTGGTGTCAGTGGGAGGGAAAGTGCCTCATTGTTGGTGTCAGTGTGAGGAATAGTGCCTCATTGTTGGTGTCAGTGGGAGGAATAGTGCCTCATTGTTGGTGTCAGTGGGGGGGAATAGTGCCCCATTACTGGTATCAGTGGGGGGAATAGTGCCACATTATTGGTATCAGTGGGGGGAATAGTGCCACATTATTGGTGTCAGTGGGAGGAATAGTGCCCCATTGTTGGTGTCAGTGGGAGGAATAGTGCCCCATTGTTGGTGTCAGTGGGAGAAATAGTGTCCTATCATTGGTGTCAGAGGGAGGAATAGTGTTCTATCATTGGTGTCAGTGGGAGGAATAGTGCCCCATTGTTGGTGTCAGTGGGAGGAATAGTGCCCCATTGTTGGTGTCAGTGGGAGGAATAGTGCCCCATTGTTGGTGTCAGTGGGAGAAATAGTGTCCTATCATTGGTGTCAGGGGGAGGAATAGTGTTCTATCATTGGTGTCAGTGGGAGGAATAGTGCCCCATTGTTGGTGTCAGTGGGAGGAATAGTGCCCCATTGTTGGTGTCGGAGGGAGGAATAGTGCCCCATTGTTGGTGTCAGTGGGAGAAATAGTGTCCTATCATTGGTGTCAGTGGGAGGAATAGTGCCCCATTGTTGGTGTCAGTGGGAGGAATAGTGCCCCATTGTTGGTGTCAGTGGGAGGAATAGTGCCCCATTGTTGGTGTCAGTGGGAGAAATAGTGTCCTATCATTGGTGTCAGAGGTAGGAATAGTGTTCTATCATTGGTGTCAGTGGGAGGAATAGTGCCCCATTGTTGGTGTCAGTGGGAGGAATAGTGCCCCATTGTTGGTGTCAGTGGGAGGAATAGTGCCCCATCATTGGTGTCAGTGGGAGGAATAGTGCCCCATCATCGGTGTCAGTGGGAGGAATAGTGCCCCATTGTTGGTGTCAGTGGGAGGAATAGTGCCCCATTGTTGGTGTCAGTGGGAGGAATAGTGCCCCATTGTTGGTGTCAGTGGGAGGAATAGTGCCCCATTGTTGGTGTCAGTGGGAGGAATAGTGTCCTATCATTGGTGTCAGAGGGAGGAATAGTGTTCTATCATTGGTGTCAGTGGGAGGAATAGTGCCCCATTGTTGGTGTCAGTGGGAGAAATAGTGTCCTATCATTGGTGTCAGAGGGAGGAATAGTGCCCCATTGTTGGTGTCGGAGGGAGGAATAGTGTCCCATCATCGGTGTCAGTGGGAGGAATAGTGCCCCATTGTTGGTGTCAGTGGGAGAAATAGTGTCCTATCATTGGTGTCAGAGGGAGGAATAGTGTTCTATCATTGGTGTCAGTGGGAGGAATAGTGCCCCATTGTTGGTGTCAGTGGGAGGAATAGTGCCCCATTGTTGGTGTCAGTGGGAGGAATAGTGCCCCATTGTTGGTGTCAGTGGGAGGAATAGTGCCCCATTGTTGGTGTCAGTGGGAGGAATAGTGCCCCATCATTGGTGTCAGTGGGAGGAATAGTGTCCCATCATCGGTGTCAGTTGGAGGAATAGTGCCCCATCATCGGTGTCAGCGAGAGGAATAGTGCCCCATCATCGGTGTCAGTGGGAGGAATATTGCCCCATTGTTGGTGTCAGTGGGAGGAATAGTGCCCCATTGTTGGTGTCAGTGGGAGGAATAGTGCCCCATTGTTGGTGTCAGTGGGAGGAATAGTGCCCCATTGTTGGTGTCAGTGGGAGGAATAGTGTCCTATCATCGGTGTCAGTGGGAGGAATAGTGCCCCATTGTTGGTGTCAGTGGGAGGAATAGTGCCCCATTGTTGGTGTCAGTGGGAGGAATAGTGTCCCATTGTTGGTGTCAGTGGGAGGAATAGTGCCCCATTGTTGGTGTCAGTGGGAGGAATAGTGTCCTATCATCGGTGTCAGTGGGAGGAATAGTGCCCCATTGTTGGTGTCAGTGGGAGGAATAGTGCCCCATTGTTGGTGTCAGTGGGAGGAATAGTGCCCCATTGTTGGTGTCAGTGGGAGAAATAGTGTCCTATCATTGGTGTCAGAGGGAGGAATAGTGCCCCATTGTTGGTGTCAGTGGGAGGAATAGTGTTCTATCATTGCTGTCAATGGGAGGAATAAGGCTTCAAGGGTCGGACAATGGTAAGCAAAGAGCTGCATCAGGCCAGTTTGGAGCCCATTACTCTGTGTAGTAGTAGTAATACATTATCCTATAAGCTCCCCTTCTATCTTATCTGTTAGCAAACGTGACACCAACTTCAAAGTAAAGCTGGGCAATGAAGACAGGATTTCCCACCAGGCTGTGATCTTCTAGAAGCTCTCATCACTGGGTGACCACATCTAACAAACAGAACATGATAGCACAGCATCACACACTCCCTGGTGGTTACCTCCTTCCGGGTGGGCGTGTCCTCGGAGACATGTGTTTCATCAGCTGACCGGAAGACGCTCTTGTTGCTGAGCACTTTATATCGTGCGTTCCATGTGTGTGGCGGTAGATATGTGATAAGGTACGGGGGTGGGGGGGAGTTAGAGGTACAATGGATACGGAGGGGCGAACATTAGGTGACAGAGGCAGTATGGCTCGATGTTGTAACTGATGAAGTACGCTCGGTATTTTCTATATGAATGCTCCGCCCAGTGATGTGTATAGCAGGCTCCCCTGTGTGAGGTTCAGCAATGACTGGAAGGGCTTCTCCTGGGGGGTCTGTGTACATTAGAGAAGAAAACGTGACTTCTCATTGGATGAGCTGTGTGCTGCCCATGAATGGCAAAGCTACAGGTGCCAGGGGGACGCTAAACAACCTTTTCATGTGCTTTACATAGTAGAGGAGTCCCTGAATATGGTGACATATGTTCATTGTCCGCAAAAGGGCTCCTTCACATGTGCATTAATACCCTGTGTTTACCACCTGACCTCTGGGAGGTTTACCCCCCCTCATGACCAGGTTGTTTTTTTGCAATACAGCACTGTTACTTTTGCCGCTTGCCAACCGTATAAGTTACATACATGACATCAAGGCGGCTCTATCTAGTATGTGATCCTGCACTACTGGGTCTGGGGCGCACATGCACAACCCGCTCCTGCTGGGATTATACAGAGCGGGAGCTGCAAGTGATGCAGACTCCATGTCCGCCGGCACCCGCTGATCATTAGGATGGCAATCTGCCCATATAAACAAGGCAGATCACCCTTCCGTCATTAAGGAAGGCATGGATAATGTTTACTGCAAAGCAGAGACATGCCTTCCTCTAGTAAAAGCACCTCCCACACAATCACTGGCCAGGCACACAGGTAACCCTTTGATTGCCCCTGATGTTAACCCCTTCCGAACCAGTGTCATTAGTACAGTGACAGTGCATATTTTTAGCAATGATCATTACTGTATTTAGTGTCACTGATTCCCAAAAGTGTCAGTTAGCCCCTGATCACATTGAATGCGGCTTTGAAATCGTGCAATTTTATCTGAACTATAGCGTTTCAATTGGTTTCCTAATCTGACAACACAAAGGCAGCAGCAGACATCTTCTTACGCCCAGGTAAGTCTTCAATTTCACACTTATTTTAGCAGTAAACTCACCTTATATACTGAAATATAGTATTACATCTTAATTATTATAGTTTTTTTTTTTTTTTTTTGCTAAAAAATATTTTTATTAAAGTATTCAGAAAAAGCAGAACAATCAAATACAGAAAGGTAAACACAAAACATTGGGAATAAGTGCCCATTCACACTACTGTGACTGGTCAGCCTGACAAATCTCGATCTATGCAGTGCTACGGGAACCGTTCTAATAGGAGCGACTCAAGTCGCTCCGACTTACAAAATAGTTCCTGTACTACTTCGGGGCGACATCGGAGCGACTTGCATTGACTTCCATTATGTGAAGTCCGTGCAAGTCGCGGTGCACGGGACTTCACAGGTCGCCCCCGAAGTCGTGTCGCGGTAGTGTGAACCGGCACTTAGGGTCAGGGGAAGGGAATTCAAAAGCTCTACTGCAGGCATACATGTTTGTGTACATTTTGATTGATATATGGAAATGCTGAAGATAGGATCATAAAGGTGTCAAAAAAAAAAAAAAAGGTGGGGGGGGAGAAAAAGCGGTAAAGGGGAACAAAGGCTAACAGTGATACTACAGGCTATTAATTAACACTTATCTGGTCAACATAAAAAGAGTAATGATCTCGGTGATGAGGGCAATCGGCCATTTTGAAATTTTGCATATGAGTCAGAGAGCCTAAAGTAAACCCTAGGTTCCCATAGTTTATTAAATCGATTATTATAGTTTTATTAGTATTCTAGTAAATACTGTGACAAGCCTGCAGGCAGAAGGTGGCAACCGCCATCTTGGTACACCCCACACTGCTCAGCACCAAACTGATTGTAGTGAAATAGACCATTTTACTTAGTCGCGGTGAAATAGTCTTTTTTAATATATAAGGTGAGTTAACTGCTAAAAGGTAAATTGAAGACTTGTTTGGGTGTAAAAAGATGTTCGCTGCGGCCTTCGTGTTCTGTCAGATTAGGAAACATATTGAAACGCATAGCACAATGAGCAGTTGTGTTTGCGACGGTCCGTCTGTTGCATTTTCTGATGGGTAGCAGTATTCTGATAGAACACCGGCAATAGGCTGCAATTTTGTCATGGGATTTGACCTGTCGAACGGGGGGCTTAAGGCCCGTACACACGTACCGATTGTCGGCCGAAACTGTTCGGCTGCAGAACGATCGGCCGATTTTTGGCTTGTTAGTATGATGCTTCCGACAGCCGACAGCGCACTTTCGGCCGAGCAGAATCTGTCGTGCAAGCATTAAAATTTTTGTATGCCGACACCAGAGCAGCCGATTGTTCACCAGTCAGTACAGATTTCGGCCGACAGACAGCAGATTTGCAAGACTCGGCATGCTCAGAAAAGAAAAAAGACAAGGAAAGTTAACCATCACATGACATCACTTCTGCAGTCGGCTGTTGTTGGCCGACAAAATTCGTGTGCAGTCTTTTGCACTTTTCAACAGACACGACAGCCCTCGGACAAAAGACGGCCGATCGTTCGGCCGACGATCGGTACGTGTGTACGGGGCTTTAGTGTCCAATTTGTCCGCCGTAATATTGCAGTCTTACTATAGGTCACTGATCTTCGCTGTTACTAGTAAAAAAATAAATGAATAAAGAAAAATTCCATAAATATATCCCATAGTTTGTAGGTGCTATAACTTTTGCACAAACCAATCAATATACGCTCACTAGGATTTTTTTTACCCAAAAATATGTAGCAGAATACATATTGGCCTAAAAAAGATTTTTTTACTTTTATTTTTTTTATTTAATTGGATATGTTTCAGTGCCGGTTCACACTTGTGCGATGCGGGAAGGCTGCGAATTCCCGAATGTTCCCGCATCGCATCCGCACAAGAGGCAGTTCACACTGCCATATGCGATATGCAGGAGGTGTCAATTAAATGTTAACGACACCCCCAGTTTGATCGCATATCGCAGTGCGATCGTGCAGTTCGCACAGGATCGGATCGCACAAGTGTGAACCACTGTGCGATCCAATCCTGGTGCGGCTGAAAAAAAGGGTCCTGTGCGTCTTTTGTGCGGGTGCAGTGCGAATTTCAGCCATACAAAGTGTATGGCTGAATTTGCATCCGCACATCCGATCGCATGTAATGAAGGAGCAGTGCGCTCTGAATTACATGCGATCTCCGCAGCCTCACAAGTGTGAACCGGCACTTATAGCGGAAAGTAAAATAACTTGTTTTTCAAAATTGTTGATCTTTTTTGTTTATAGCGCAAAAAATAAACGCAGAGGTAATCAAATGCCATCAAAAGAAAGTGCTATTTGTGGGGAAAAAAAGGCATACATTTTATTTGGGTACAGGGTCGCACAACCCTGCAATTGTCAGGTAAAGTAACGCAGTGCTGTATGGGAAAAAAAAATGACTAGTAATGAAAGGTAAATCTTGCGGAGGTCAAATGGTTAACTGACAATTGCACAGCCATGCAAATTTATGTATTTCTTTTCCCACAAATAGAGATTTCTTTTGTTGGTATTTGATCACCACTACGATTTTTGCGCTATAAACAAAAATAAAAAAGACCAACAATTTTTGAGAAAAAAAACATATTTTTTTACTTTCTGCTATGAGACGCATCCAATAAAAAAAAAAATGTAAAACAAATTTGGGCCAAATTGTATTCTGCTACATATTTGTTGGGGGAAAAAAAATCCCAATAAGCATATATTGATTGGTTTGTGCAAAAGTTATAGCATCTACACACCATGGGATATTTACTGGATTTTTAATTTATTTTCTTATACTAGTATTGGCAGCGATCAGCAACTTATAGCAGGACTACGATGTTGCGGGCGACAGTCTGATGCTAACCGACACTTTTTGGTGCTCAGTGCTAAAAAAAAAAATACACTGTTACTGTAATATACACTGGCTGGGAAGGGGTTAAACATCTAGGGCAATCAAAGGGGTTAAATATGTGCCTAACCAGTGTTTTTGTGTTCTGTTTTACTAAAATAATTTATGGATTTTATTCACCGCTTTGCAAGGAAAGAAAATCCATCACATCCCTGCTGAGAGAATAGAGCTCTGCCTTGTTTACATGGACAGAGCTCTGCCTTGTTTACATGGACAGAGCTCTGTTGCGTGTCTCTCCTCTGTCAGCGGGTGCCAGCGGACAGCCATTGGCTGGCACCCAGTGATCGGCTTCTGTTGTTACTAATCGCAGCAGAAGCAGCGCACCCTCTATCAGGAAGTTCAGAATCATGGTTAACTGGTATTTGCGTGGTCAGCAACAGTGTATTCAAACCAAATTTGTATAATTTTTTTAGAGCTTTCTTTTGGTGGTATTTGATCTCCACTAGTTTTTTTAATTTTTATTATATAAAAATCCAAAGTTTGAAATTTTTAGAAATAAAAACATAATTTTTTACTTTCTGCTATAAAACCTATCCAATAAAAGAAATTAAAAATATATATTTTTTTACGTGCTCTGACAATCGCCGCCCATCCATATTAGCCTTCACTAGTGGGTAATGGCTCCCTCTGCAGGAGTAAGCTTGGCAGTTAATTGTTAATAAAAAAACTTTTCTATACTTAGGCACACCTCTAGGGGCCGACCCAGGCCATTATCCTGATCCAGTTACCACTGGTCCTCAGTTTTATGCTGCCTAGCATCAGGAGTAGGCTAGCTCTTCCTGGCCGGTTCCTAGCATCTCGGTTTTCTTTATGATTTTTTCTAAAATTATGTACAGTATTTTTCTTTTGAAAATAGGTTTTTATTTCTCTCACTATCACTAGTTAGTCAGGGACTTTTTCCTGGAGGACTACAAGTGACTGCAGAGCTGGGCCTCGCATTGGGTAATATAGATCCTTATGGAGTCCCAGCCTGCCAACGAGTGTCGCAGGTTACTGGTGCGCCCAGGCCACGCAACGACAGTGCCCCTTGGAATGGGGACGAGCCTGCGGAGCTGCGTCTTTGCCGAGGGTGTCTCAACTCCGGAATGCCCGTGTATTGCTAGCATCCCTCCTTGGCTGACGGCACCCCCACTTAGGGTGGGAGGTCTCCCGTATCAGAGCGGTGCCCACTTTCCTGGACTGGTGAGTACTGATACCCCCTTGTCCCTAGAACATTTAGGGGGGTTTGTGGGCCCACTCTTAGGGGATAGCAAGGCTGGTGGTCTCTGTGAGAATCCCCTTCTGGCCGGCTTGGTGTATTTTCCCTTCCTCCCTGGCCCTGCTGAGGCCGCTGAACTTGTGGTATGTGGGGGGGCTCCATAGCTGTGAGGGGTGTCTCCCTGGGGTCCCCTGTGGTGGCCAGACCGCATGTATATGCTTAATTTGGCGCCGTTTTGGCTGCCATTTTGGATGTGGGCAGGTGGCTGAGCTCTGTGTGTGGGCAGCAGCCATTTTAAGACCTTGTCCTGGTGCTGCTCGGGCGCCACCTTGGCTAAGATCACATGCCTATTAAGGGCAAGCGGCCATCTTGCCGGTGACATTTTACATTGAGTTTCATTAGGCACCATTTTATTGTGGCTCAGGGGCTAGGCCTCTAGGGGCATGAGGTCACTTCCTCCTTTCCTTTCATGTTCTCACTGAGCAGCGTGTGACAGTTTCTGACACTGTGGGGAGATTTTTACTAATGCCAAGGGCAATTTTCTGCTAAAACTGTTTCGTGTGGATTTTGCATTATCTGAAGGGGCTCCTTCAAATAGTGCAGGCTGCGGTGGGGTTTTGCTGGAACCGCCGATTTAAAGGGCCAGCGTCCCATTAATTTTATATTGGCATTCTGGACTCCCAGGCTGACAATTTCCCCGCAGGCCTGGTGGGGGCTTCGGGTATTCCTGAAACCTCTTCCATGGTCTCTTTATCTGCTGCTCTTGCGCTTCTTTTTTGTGCGTCAAAAATGGGTGCTGCTGTCGGAACGCTCCTCCAAACAAACGGCCTATGCCCTCCCAATCCTTTGACTCAGAGCCTGAATCTGGTTGCCATGGACGACGTCCCCAACCCCCCCCCCCCCCCCGAGGGGTCCCTGTCCTCAGCTTCTTAGGGAGTGGAGGAGGAATCTTCCTCGGTGGCGCGGAACGTGCTGTGCTGTGATGGAGATGGAGGCCCTCATTAGCACCATTAAGGAGACTCAAAATCTTGACGATGAGCATCTCAGTCAAGTAAGCGGGCTGCTTTCGGGTTCCAAAGGGCCCAGGTATCGGGTCAGGTTTTTTCCTGCCCTGAGGAGTTTCACACGTGTGAACGACCAGTGGCGTCGCATAAAACATATGCTAGTAGTGCCTAAACGTTTCACCACTGCTATCTCTTTTTGGAGGCTGGGGCTAAACGTTGGACGGTGTCCCCCGAAAGGGACCTCCCTGTCTCTAGGCTTAATATATCACTTGATGCCGGTGGAGAACTCCCCGGTGTTCACGCATCCAGCTGATTTTCTCGCCACTTTCATTGGGGGGCGAGCTCCCTGCAAAAGCCTGTGCTTGCCTCAGTGATGGCCTCTCAGGCTCTCACGGCGTGGTCCAAGGTGCTTTGGAGCCCCCGGGTGGCTAAGTCGGCCTCTCTGACTGCCCCTGACGTGGTGGATCAGATTATGAAGACTGGTATGTACCTGTGAGACGCGGCCTTGGACAAGGCTCCGTTAGTCGCTCGGTTGTCTGCGGTCGGGGTCGCAATCCGCCGCATTATTTGGCAAAAAAGCTGGTCGGCTGACCACGCTTCCAAACAGACGGTGTCTGATGTTCCTTATGGGGAGTTGTCTTTTTGGGGACACTCTGAATGAGTTGATTGAGGGCCTTACGGGGGGGTAAGAGCACTCTGTTGCCCCAGGTCACTAAGGGTAAGTCGTCCTGCGCTAGACGGGGGGGGGGCCTTCCTTCCACACTCAGCGTGGGTCCTTCCGTGCCTTCGGGGCGCAGGACAAGGGCAAATCATTCAAGCCCTCCGGTGGTCACAAAAAGCCGTGTTCGGGTGAGCCAAAGACCGGTCGGTCTGGCTCAGTGGCCCAGTCCACCTCTTCCTGAAGGTGACGCCCTCACCCGTCTTAAGGGTGAGGGGGGGGGGCGTCTGCGTTGCTTTCAGGAACCCTGGTTGTCCAGCAATCGGGACAGGGGGGTTCACAAGCTGACTCGGTCAGGGTTCAAGATCGTGTTTCGATCTCGCCCTGCAGGCGGCTTCTTCCCGTCAACTCTCCAGCTGACTCCTGATCCTCTCGGAGATCTCATGGGGGCGATGCAAGATCTGCTCACCCAAGGAGTCATTGTGCCCGTGCCTTCACGGGACGGGTTCTGCGTTTTTTTTATTCCAACCTGTTCACAGTGCCCGGTAAAGAGGGCAAAGTGCGTCTGGTTCTTGACTTGAAGTCTCTGGACTGCTTTGTGCGGGTGCAGAAGTTCCGGTTGGAATCCATCAGGTCGGTAGTGGAGTCGTTGAGTCCAGTGGACTTCCTGGCCTCCATCGACTTGAAGGATGCGTATCTGCACATCCCCATCTACGAGGGTCCTCCGAGATATCTCCGCTTTGCGGTGGCAGGGGAGCATTCCCAGTTTGTGGCGTTACCCTTAGGTCTCACTTCAGCTCCCTGGGTTTTTACCAAGGTTTTTGCTCCCGTGCTGGCTTTACTGCCTTTAAAGGGGATTGCGGTCCTAGGTTATCTGGACAACCTCCTGTTAAGGTCTAGCTTGTGTGCATCTTTGATGAGCGATCTGGCCGTGACGGTTCAGATACTCCAGGTGTTCGGGTGGACCATCAATTTTTAGAAGTTGGCACTGACTCCTTCAGTTCATCTTTAGTACCTGGGGGGGATGGTCCTGGATTCAGCTCAGGCACGAGTTTTCCTTCCGGAGGACAACCTCCGGACCCTGCAGGACGAGCTCAGGTCCCTCTGGGACAACGATCTCTCTTCCTTGCGTACCTGTATGCGGTCTCTGGGTCTGATGGTTTCGGCTTTCAAAGCCGTCCCGTTTGCTCAATTTCACACATGGACTCTGCAAGCAGAGATCCTGGCCAGGTGGGACAGAAAGCCTCAGTCTTTGGACAGGAGGTTTTCTCTGAGCCACCGAGTGCGGTCGGATCTTTTGTGGCCTTGACACAGGGCCAGTCCTTCCGGCCTCTGCTAGGGACGGTGCTCACCACGGATGCCAGCCTGTCGGGCTGCGGAGGTGTTCTGGGCATGCTTTGTGCCCAGGGGACGTGGTCGGCAGAGGAGGCTTCCTGGTCGATAAACGTTTTGGAGCTCCGAGCAATCAAGCTTAACGGTGTGGCTGTTAAAAGCCAGGTCTTGAGAGATAGGGGTCTTCCACATGCGGTCATCCCTACCTTGAAGGCTCGTAAAGCCGCTTCTATTAAAATTTCTCGTCGCACCTGGGAAGCGTATGTTGCCTGGTGCAAATCGCATGGTTTCCATCCTCGCTCCTTCTCGGTGGCGAAGATTTTGACCTTCCTGCAGGAAGGGGTGGATAACTGTTTGGCACTGACCACGATAAAGGGTCAGTTGTCGGCCTCGGCCGTCTTTTTTCAGCATCCCTTGGCGACTAATTCTTTGATTCACGCTTTTATCCAATGGATGCGGCATCTGGCTCCCCCGAGGAAGGCTCCCTTGGACCTGAATTTGGTGTTGTCTGTGTTACAATGACCTCCCTTTGAGAACATCCGAGATATTCCTGTGCCTGGGTTGTCCCAGAAAGTTGCTTTTCTGGTGGCTATCATGTCTGCTCGCAGAGTGTCTAAATTGGTGGCTTTGTCTTGCTGTTCTCCTTATCTGGTGCTTCATAGGGATAAAGTGGGTCTGCGACCCAATCAGTCTTTTATTCCCAAGGTGGTCTCTTCATTCCACCTCAACGTGGATATCGCGTTGCGTTCGCTTGGTGCGAAAATCAAGCATCCCAAGGAGGTGGCTTTGCATTCCTTGGATGTGGTCCGGGCGGTCAGGGTTTACCTGTCTGCCACAGAATGTGTTCAGAAGTCTGATTCCCTGTTTGTTCTTCCTGAGGGACCTTGGAAGGGCTCGAGCGCGTCCGCGGCAACCATTTCTAAGTGGATCAGACAGACGATTGTTCAGGCCTATTCCATCAAGGGTCAGGTTCCTCCTTTCCCTGTAAAGGCCCATCCTGCTAGAGCTGTCAGCTCCTCTTGGGCTTTTTGCAATCAGGCTTCTGTGGCTCAGGTGTGCAATGCGCCAACCTGGTCGCCTGTGCACACTTTCACAAAATTCTACACAATTGATGTATTGGCATCCTCGGATGCTTCCTTTGGCTGCAATGTTTTGAGTGCAGCGGTTGTTTGAGGAGACATGTTTTTTTTTCTGTCTCTTTGTTGGGGTGTTTTTTGTTTTTTGGGCTTGTTGCCCTGTGGGCTCAGGTTGTTTCTAGCCCGGTTGTTTGCATTACCTTCTGAGTTGGTTGCGTCTTCCCACCCCTCACACCGGCACTGCTTTGGGACATCCCACTAGTGAAGGCTAATATGGATGGGTGGCGACTGTCAGAGGACGTAAGAGAAAATAGAATTTTTGTAAGAACTTACGGTTCTCTGACAGTCGCTGCCCCCGCCCCTCTGGTTTTTTGGATCTGGGGGTTATTGCCTTCCCTTACTGCTTGCTACAAACTGAGGACCAGTGGTAACTGGATCAGGATAATGGCTGGGGGTCGGCCCCCTAGAGGTGTGTCTAAGTATAGAAAAGTTTTTTTATTAACATTTCTAACTGCCTAGCTTACTCCTGCAGAGGGTGCCATTACCCACTAGGGAAGGCTAATATGGATGGGCGGCGACTGTCAGAGGACTCGGAGAAAATAATTTTACGGTAAGTTCTTACAAAAATTCTATTTTCTTCATACGTTTAGGCCAAAGTGTATTCTGCTACATGTCTTTGGTAAAAAAAAAAAAAAAAAAACTCCATAAGTGTATATTACTTGGTTTGAGTAAAAAGTATAGTGTCTACAAATGATTGTGTATATAGCCTAGAATTTTATATTTATTTTTTTATACTGGTGATCAGCGACTTGTAATGGGACTGTGATTGTGCGGTGGAAAATCTGACACTACCTGGCTAAATGACACTGACATCACCAGTGACACTAATACAGTGATCTGTGCTAATGCTATGCACTGTCACTATACTAATAACACTGGATGGAAAGGGGTTAACATATAGAGGCAATCAAGGGGTTAACTCTGAAGCAGTTGCAGGAATTTATGACAAAGAGTGGTAATTGTGTACATGTGACAACAATATCACCAATTCTTCCGTTCTACCACCATTCCTACACTAAAGCATGGAGGTGGTAATATATCGTTGTTATTAGGGTTTTTTTTTTTTTTAAATGATTGGCGCATTGATGTAGAATCCAGTTTAATTGCGATTGCGCGTAACAACACCCCAGCTCCTCCCCCCCACTTGAAGTGTCATGGCTGGGATGACAATCTCTGGTGGGCTGGCTGCGCCGGGCACCACTCTTCCCCCCCACCCCCCACATTGGATGTAGCCTCGGAAGGCGGGCGCTGCAGCAGGTCAGAGTGCCGCCCCCACCCACGCTTTCCCACCTCCTTGGGATTTGTAGTTTTGTTAACCTCGATGGGCGGGCTTGGGGCTGTGACAAACATTACTACAGCAGTCATCACATCTGTGGGATGAGGCACAGAGTCTCTTTTAAGGCATTGAGCAACGAGGGGAGGAGGGGGGTGGTAGGAGTGCTCCAAAGGTGAGAGTTCCTAAGTCCAATCCAAGTTCCTAAATAAATCAAAAACCCAAAGATACTGGACTGGTCATGGTCTCAGTGCTCACACTTGGAGAAACATGCTTAAATGTGCTGTTGTTGTTAGCGGTAACCCAGGGGGACCCATATCCAGCAAAACGGCTGGGAGTTGTGCTAGGATAGTACACAAGTTGTCACCCCTTCCACACATATACCCCCACACAGTACACATAATGCAATACACAAGTTGCTATCGCTGTACACACCCCATAGGTTGTCACCCCATACACAAATACGCCACCACTTCACAAACCCAGAACACAGTGCACAGGTTGTTGTCCCCTCCCTTTACACCAGTGGTTCTCAACTCCTGTCCTCAGGGCCCACTAATGGGCCAGATTTTAATTATTACCTTGGGGAGATGCAGACTAGAATATTAGATCACATTAGTGCGATCGCGGAGATCGCATGTAATTCGGAGCGCACTGCTCCTAAATTACATGCGATCTCATGTGCTGTGCAAATTTCAGCCATACACTTTGTATGGCTGAATTCGCACCGCATCCGCACTAAACTTGCACATGAGGCTTTTTTTTATCCGCAGCAGAATCAAATCGCATAGTGGTTCACAGATCCAACTGGGGGTGTCGTTAACTTTTGACACCCCCCTGCGTATGGCATATGGCAGTGTGAACTGCCAGAGGTGCGGATGCGATGCGGGAACACGCTGTATATTCGCAGCATTCCCGCATTGCACAAATGTGAACCGGCACTGAGCAGCAAATGATATCGCCTGGGATGTATTTCAGTTATCTTCCAAACCTGGCCTGTTAGTGGGCCCTGCGGACAGGGGTTGAGAACCACTACTTCACACAATACATACGTTGAGACACCCACAGTACACAGGTTGTCAGCAGTTTGCTCACAGTACACAGGTTGTCACCCCCTTCCCATACATGGTACATGATTTACACACACAGAACACAGGTTGTCACATCCCCCAGCAGCTCACTGCTTGCTCCTGTCTAGGGGCTAAAGTGTTTTTTTTTTTTTTTTTCACCTGTTTTCTGTTAATAGATGCTTCCATTTAGGGATGGGTCTAGTTGATAAGCAGTGACATTTACAATGTGTGTAATCATTCTAAATTCTTAATATTTTACTTGTTCATTTTTTACAGCTGATTTCAGAAATGCCTCTCGTGGTGCTTTGTGGTTTCCCCTGCAGTGGGAAGAGTCAAAGAGCACTGGAGCTGAAAAAGCACCTGGAGCAGGCTGGCGGGAGAAAGGTTTATATAATTGGAGACCATACCCTTGCTGTTGATAAGAATTCTGTATATTCAGGTAGGAATTCCTAAGTACATTGTCCTTACTCTAGAAACAAAGCTGACTGTGGGATGCAATTGGGGTTCCATCGAAACAGAAATCAACCATGCCTATTAGTAAACACAGGAACTATTTATATAATCACTTGCCTACTGGGCACCTTCACACCCTTCGCACCCTATGTTCAGATATCAGCTCTGTGACATTTTAAAGGACAATTGTGCGGTCATGCACCACTGTACCCAAACTAAATTTGTATCATTTTTTTGAGACCAAGCTTTCTTTTAGTGGTATTTAATCACCACGGTGTTTAGTATTTGCTAAACAAACGAAAAATGTTAAAAAAAAAAAAGTTTTTCTTAGTTTCTGTTATAAAATTTTCTAAAGAATTTATTTTTCACCTTCACTGATGTGCACTGATGGGGTGGCACTGATATGTGCCACTGATGAGGCTGCACTGATAGGCAATGACTGGCAGCACTTGTAGGCACTGTTGGGTGCCCTGATTATCAGTGTAGATGTCCCCTGTGTGGATTTGCTGGTTATCGCTCCTCCTCCCTCATGCACTGTAAGTGTGAGGGGAGGACTGCCGATAACTGGCAAATACCGTTTACACTGTAATCAGCTAGTTACATGGTAAAGAGCCGCTGTAATTGGTTCTTTACCTTAATCTGTGATTAGCTGTGTCCTTCGGACTTGGCAATCACAGATCCCTGCTGATACGCACCACAGGAAGCACGATCACGAGAGGACGTTCATATACGCCCTCCCGGCAAGGTGAGCCAATGCTATAGCTGAAAGAGGGGCAGGAAGAGGTTAAGCAGAAGAAAACCAGTAAGACCTAGTCCATTCATCTTCCTTATATTACAACTAAAAGCTCATGTATGACATAACATATTCAAATCCAGTTACTTTGTGATGCACAAGTCTCATAAAGTGAACAAAACTTCCTGTACCCTCCCTGACTGAGCCAAAGCCTCCTTCATTTTTGTCTCACATGCTGCCCTCCCAGACAGAGAAGCAAACAGTGGGCAGGTTTTACCAACAGAGGCAATCCAGAAAGCAGTAATTAGGACTAGGTGTAGCTAGGTGCTGATAGACAAGCAACAGCCTTGTGAATCAACCATAGCCACGCTTCCCTGCAGCATTTTTTCATTCCATTGTAGTGCATGCAGGCATAACCTACTCGAGAGTGGCAACTCTGCTTTGATTTCAGGAGCAATGCAGAATTGTTGCTACATCATCGCAGGAAGATGCATTAGGTGAACCAAACTTACAGGCTTAACATGTATTTGTGACATTTTGCAGCAAGACTAACAGAAAACTGTAAGTTCATATTAACATGTTAGATCCCTTCCACAACTCTGCACAGCCTATACACAGCACAGTGATGATGTCACTGCTATTTTTACAAGGTAAAATCTGGGCTTCCAAAGACATATTGGTGCTCACAGTAAGTTTTTTTTTTTCTTTGTGGCTTTTGTAGAATGTTTATATGAACGTGTTGGTGCCCAGGGTTCACCTTCAAGCATTTTTATATCTTCTAATTTCAGGTATGTTCTACATTCTATTTACAATAGCCACTTCAAGCTTTTTCCTGAGCTGAATGCACAGTAACTGAATGTGGACATTCCACGAGTGCAAAGAAAGCAGACATTAATAAGATTTTGGGTTTTCTGTAGACTTAGGCCTCATGCACACGGGGCATTAGAAAAAAAACGTGCTGCAAAGCTAGTTCTGACGCAGGGAAAAAGCAGCTGTAAAAAAGCTGCTTTCAGTAGCTTTTTCCATTTGCTTTATTGCACGTTTGGCCACGTCGCTTTTAGCGGCGTTTTTTCTGCCTCCATTCAAAATCAATGGTTCCCTATGGGGAGCCTATTGATTTGAATGGAGGGCGCATCGCAAGTTGGATCAGGATGATCCGACTTGCGGTGCGACTTGTGCTATGAGAATCTTGAGGGGGATATCCAAGCCAAAATGGGAAAAATGGCGTGGGGGCCTCCCCAGGTTCCAAACCAGGCCCTTTGGGTCTGGTATGGAATTTGAGGGTAGCCCCACGCCGAAAAAACGGCGTGGGGTCCCCCCAAATTCCATACCAAACCCTTATCCGAGCATGCAGCCCAGCAGGCCAGGAAAGGGGAGGGGATGAGCGAGCGGCCCCACCCCCCCTGTACCATACCAGCCCATACGCCCTCAACATGGGGGGTGTGGGTGCTTTGGGGCAGGGGGGGCTCTTCACCCCCCCCACCCCAAAGCAGCTTGCCGCCATGTTGACGAGGACAAGGGCCTCAACCCCACAACCCTGGCCGGTGGTTGTGGGGGTCTGCGGGCAGGGGGCTTCTCGGTATCTGGAAGCGAGCGCCCCCCCCCGCTGGACCATACCAGGCCACACGCCCTCAACATGGGGGTGCAGAGCTCCCCCTGCCCCAAAGCACCCACACCCCCCATGTTGAGGGCGTGTGGCCTGGTATGGTCCAGGGGGGTGGGGCTGCTCGCTCGTCCCCTCCCCTTTCCTGGCCTTTCCGGGCTGCATGCTCGGATAAGGGTTTGGTATGGATTTTGGGGGGACCCCACGCCATTTTTGTTGGCGTGGGGCTACCCTCAAATTCCATACCAGACCCGAAGGGCATGGTTTGGAACCTGGGGGGACCCCCAAGCCGTTTTTTCCCATTTTGGCGTGGAGTTCCCCCTCAAGATTCTCATAGCGCAATTCGCACCGCAAGTCGGATCATCCTGATCCGACTTGCGATGCGCCCTCCATTTAAATCAATAGGTTCCCATAGGGAATCATTGATTTTGAATGGAAGAAAAAAAAAAGTATAATGTGGCTTAACGCACGTTAAGCAACGTTATTCAGCCTTTAGCAGCGTCAGACGTTCTTGCAGCTTAAAAACGCTTAGGCCACTTACAGCTCAAAAACGTCTGTGTGTGCATGAGGCCGTAGAATAACATGGAGGGGCGTTTTTAACCTCCTGCCATCCGCGCTACAGCCTATATACGGCTGCAGCGCGGACTCGAATTTTCGAGAGGCCGTTTTTAAACGGCCTCCCAGTGACACGCCCCCCGCGCTCTCCCGTGAGCGCGCATCGGGGGGAATCTGTGTCGGCCGTGTCCCTTGGATCACAATCACAGCGGCCATTCACCACGTGATCAAGCCGTCCAATGAGAGATGATCTCGTATGTAAACATATGAGATCATCTCTCATCGCCGGCGCTCCTTCCTCACACAGAGCCTGCGTGTGAGGAAGGAGGGAGAGCTGCACAGCGCCGGGGACACAGAAAAAAGTAATCAGGGCAAAGATCACCAGTGCCCTGATTACTAGAGGTACAC